>NW_026652291.1:2625971-2724645 GCF_009828535.3 Hylobates moloch
GGGGGGGGGGGGGGGTCAAGGAAAGCCCCCTGGGAGGAGGAACAGCTGCAGATTTCCCACATGTGCTGAGGCTTCACTTTGAGAAGCTTTAGTTTCTTTGCTTCCAATTTTGACACTTCAGTCTTCCCAGTGAGGAAGGGCGAAGGTATCCTGGCATGCACCCCCTCCACCGCCCTGGGTCTAGGAGCAGAAACGTCAGGAGACTGGAACTGGCCCTGGGCAGGGGGCAGGGGCCCGGGGGAGCATCCCTCAAGGAATCCAGCGACATTTCATGTGAGCGGTAGTCCTTTCCCGACAGGCCCAGCAGCTCTGCACGTGATGGCCATGGAGCGAGAAGGGTGGGGCAACCGCTGGGTGAGGCCGTAGTCTGGCAGCTCTGTGGGGAGATCTGAGCAAGCGAGGGGCTTGGGTTAGCCTGGGGGCCGTGTGAGTGTGAGGGCAGTGTCTTCACTGGGGGCCGTGCGAGGGCGGCGTTTTCACTGGGGGCCGTGCGAGGGCGGCGTCTTCACTGGGGGCCGTGTGAGGGCGGCGTCTTCAGAGGATTTGTCTCAGGGTCCCAGCGGGTTGGGGACAGCTCTTTGTCCCTCATGTGCAGCGCAAGGGCCCTCTGGTTCGGGGATGAGCTAGAAGGAGGCCCACATCACCCCAGGGCCTTGCTGCACGAGGACCCAGGTGGAAGCACTGCCCAGCTGGAGCCCTGGTGCTCTGAGGGGTGTGCACAGCAGCAGAGGCAGAGGAGTCTTTGGACCAGCCCCCGAGGCTGCCCCAAGAGCGCGCTGTGCATGTGTGAGGCAGCTTCTCCGGGGGGCGCTCAAGCTGCTGGCTCTGTGGGCAGGGACGGGCTCAGGGCTGGCCTCGGGCTGCGCACATAGGAAGGGAGCCCAGGGGAGGGCCCCAGAGTGTTCCAGGCAAGTCTTTAGCCAAGGCCGTCAGCCCCTGTGAGCTGCTGGCTGTCCCGTCAGCCTCATGCTCTTGTCCTCCTTGCCACAGTGATCGTCCGTGCCGCCGACTGTAAGAAGGTCCACCAGATCGAGCTTGCTCCCAGGGAGAAGATCGTAATCCTCCTCTGTGGCCGGAACCACCACGTGCACCTCTGTCCGTGGGCGTCCCTGGATGGAGCGGAAGGCAGTTTTGACATCAAGCTTCCAGAAACCAAAGGCTGCCAGCTCATGGCCACGGCCACACTCAAGAGGAACTCTGGCACCTGCCTGTTTGTGGCCGTGAAACGGCTGATCCTTTGCTATGAGATCCAGAGAACGAAGCCATTCCACAGAAAGTTCAATGAGATTGTGGCTCCCGGCAGCGTGCAGTGCCTGGCGGTGCTCAGGGACAGGCTCTGTGTGGGCTACCCTTCTGGGTTCTGCCTGCTGAGCATCCAGGGGGACGGGCAGCCTCTAAACCTGGTAAATCCCAATGACCCCTCGCTTGCGTTCCTCTCACAACAGTCTTTTGATGCCCTTTGTGCTGTGGAGCTCGAAAGCGAGGAGTACCTGCTTTGCTTCAGCCACATGGGACTGTACGTGGACCCACAAGGCCGGAGGGCACGCGCGCAGGAGCTCATGTGGCCTGCGGCTCCTGTCGCCTGTAGTATGTATATGTTTTCTGTTGCATATCCCTGTTGCTGCTTTTCCCACCGACAGTCAGCATGTGTTCGATTTTGCTTTGGTTTGTCTTCCAGTCCCTTAGTTAAGTAGTCACAGAGCATTGGGAGAGGTGGGCCCCATGACAGCCCACAGCAGAGAGCATGGTTCAGATCTCACGTCTCAGACCAGCAGTAGGCGGGCTCAGCAGCCTCTCTCCCTGAGCGCATGGGGCCGGTTCTTCCAGAGGCCTCAGCGGAAGACCCCGTCGGCGGCCATAGGCCCTTGGGCAGAAGGGCTCCGCGAACTGAGAACGGGGCGTGGCATTCATCTTTCATTGAAAAGGCCTTCCTCGTGATAATACGGAAGCTTACACAGTAGTAAAGATAAGCTTGAGGGGTTTCGGTGGCCAGAAAATAATTCACCTCTGGTGGCTAAGTTACAGTCCCTCTAGGGACAAGTATTTTCTGAAAGTGGTAGGAGCTGTTTTTCAAACAGTTGGGTCACTTAATTCGCTTAGTTGGCGTGACTTTCTCTGTGAATGGTGGCGCTGGGGAAAAGTAGGACAAGTGGACACTTCCCAACTGGCCCACTGTCCGATTGCTTTTAAAACCTTAAACCGGGTGGAGAGCGGTGGCTCACACCTGTAATGCCAGCACTGTGCGAGGCTGAGGTAGGAGGCTCACTTGAGCTCAGAAGTTCGATTACCAGCCTCATCTCTACTAAATAACAAAACATGGCTCGCACCTGTAATCCCAGCACTTTGGGAGGCCAAGGCGGGTGGATCACGAGGTTAGGAGATCGAGACCATCCTGGCTAATAGGGTGGAAACCCCATCTCTACTAAAAATACAAAAAAATTAGCCGGGCATGGTGGCAGGCACCTGTAATCCCAGCTACTCAGGAGGCTGAGGCAGGAGAATCGCTTGAACCCAGGACACGGAGGTTGCAGTGAGCCGAGATCCCGTCACTGCACTCTAGCCTGGACAACAGAGTGAGACTCCGTCCCAAACAAACAATACTGGCCAGGCACGGTGCCACACGCCTGTAGTCCCAGCTACTCAGGAGGCTGAGGCAAGAGAATTGCTTGCACCCGGGACGCGGAGGTTGTAGTGAGCCGAGATCGTGCCACTGCACTCTAGCCTGGGCAACAGAGCGAGACTCCGTCTCAAAAACAAACTAGCCAGACACAGTGCCACATGCCTGTAGTCCCAGCTACTGGGGAGGCTGAGACAGGAGGATTGCTTGAGCCCAGGAGACGGAGGTTGCAGTGAGCCATGATCACACCATTACACTCTAGCCTGGGAGACAGAGTGAGACCCTGTCTCTTAAAACGGAAAGGAAATTTTAAACTTCAGAATCCCTCCATTTGATCTATCAGAGTAGTCTGCACCATCAAATCCACAGATCAAGAGGAGGCTGGGAGGAAGACGAGCCGGGCAGATGGGGGTAACGGGGCAAGAGGTGGGGAATTACGTTCTTATTCAGTTACCTGAAGCTAAACCCCTTTGCCCCATTGTCGGCCTTGCTGAGACGGCGCCATGCCCAGGGTGTCGTGGCTAGACACCAGGCCTGTGAGGTGCACAGCCAGCCTCCACCCATGGGCTTACTGCAGTGTGTCCCAGCTCCATCCCGATGGCCACACCACAGCAGACGTGTGTGGGCAGTGGGGCCGGGCCATGGGCCTGCAGTGAGGTGCAGGAAGGGGCCAGTCCCACTGCCTCAGCACCCCTTGTCCTGGACTCTTCCCCCCACCAACACCCCCTCTTCATAGGCAGCCAGCGCAGTGTTTAAAACCACACAGGATTTACGTCTTTGCAAAGCGTAACGTTGAAGAGGACCCAGCTCACTTAGTGCAATGTATTTATAATCCTGGCCACACGTGTCTGGCATAGACATCTGAAGTTCCTGGGTTCTCCACCTTGGTGGGACTCCTCTTCTGCGGGCACAGTGCAGATGCAGTTGAGTTTCAGAGCTGGTCAGAAATAATTCCATCACCTGTAGGATGCAGAACTGCTCATTCTGCGCCCTGTGCTAGTGGCCTGCATGGGTGGCCTCCCCTGCCCCTCCCCGTCCCTTAGGGCAGGTGTCATCGGCCCTGTTGGAGAGGAGGCAGCTGAAGGCCACAGGGGCCGCGTGCCCTCTATCAGTCACATGTCACATCTGTCAGGCTCCAGAGTCCGTGTTCCTTTCACTAGAATCTGTTTGACTAGAATCTTTTCACTGGGCATCTGTTTATCACGGAGTCAGCAAACTAGACTTCTTCCTGGTGCCTCGCAAGCGAATCCCCACATACTCGGTAGGCAGGGGCCTTCCCGGAAGCCGCTGTGTGGAGAGTGGTTCCCTGAAAGGCAGTTTCTGGGGCTGCTTTTGACGTGGGTCTCAGAGGTCTCACAGGTGCATCTGAAATGCTCCTTCAGAAACAGTTTGGTGACCAGGCCAGAATCTTGTGTCTTTTTTGCAAACCCTGTTTGATTTCCCTTTTTGTATTCAGAAGAAAAGTCCTGATCTTGTAGCCTGTTTGGAATCTGTGATAGACACAGAGCAGAAGGCTTTTAAAATGCATCTTCAGGCAGTGAGGTGTGTCATGATGCAGGATTAATCTTGAACTCTGGAGGCAGAAGAGCCAGGAACGAGCACTGAGCTGGAGCTCTCTTGCATTTGGGGCTTGCCGCCTCCCAGCTCTGCGTTTCTGCAAGCTGATGGCCAGGAGCCAAGCCACGCTGAGGGGCTGTGGGGGCAGTGAGCGTGACCCATGCAGAGGGACCGAGCGGTGGACGCTCACCGGTCGCGTGGCACAGCTCTGTCATTGCTCTTCTAAATGTGGAGAAAGCCCCTTAAACTCCAAATGGCCAAAGGCTTTGCAGTCCTTGGTCTCACATCCGTGGCACCTTGGGTGGAGTTGCTTCTGTAAGCCAACAGACGAGCAGGTGAGGAGCACAGCGCGGACCCCAGAGCTCCCTGCAGGACGCCCTTACCCTCGCTTGCATATGCCCTCAGACCAGGCTGCAGAGGGGCCTCCCACGCCCCCATAGCCCGGGTTCCAGGGTCATTAGTGTGGAGGGCAGACAGGCAGGGTGGTTGCCCAGAGGTCAGCAGTGGTTTCTGTGTGGTCTTTAATACCTACCTGGAAACCGGACTTGCCGTCTCCTATGGAAGAATTAGCCTCACCATCCTGAACAGTCGGCCCCTACCTGAACTTCCAGAGTGTTGAGCCTGAATTAGTAGCTTTCAGGATAATCACATCTCATGAAAGCTAAATGAAAAACCAGACTTTTAAAAGTCACCTTCAACATCTATACTATAGTATTCAAAATATTAGTTATGGAAGTGATGGTGGAGCATTTAAACATCGATTGTGTTTGTTTAAACTTTGAAATGAAGATGAATTCCAGAGTGGGAACGTGAAGTCTTTGGTGACGTGAGCCAGCTGAGGGCAGTGCTGCCGCCTCTGCACTTGTTCAAGTGCCAAGGCATGGCCTCCGGCCCGAGGGCAGGTGAGTTCCTGAGCCACTGTGGCTCACCCCGCCCTGCTCCGTCTGCGCTAGGTTGCAGCCCCACGCACGTCACGGTGTACAGCGAGTATGGCGTGGACGTCTTTGATGTACGCACCATGGAGTGGGTGCAGACCATCGGTCTGCGGAGGGTAAGGCGGTCTCGGCGCCCTCCTGTGCGGGTGGGCTTCTCCCGGTGCGGGCGGGCTCCTCCCAGTGCAGTCTGCGGGTGGCCGCGCTTACTGTCCCTCCCTGGTTTCCAATCCAGATAAGGCCCCTGAACTCTGAAGGCACCCTCAACCTCCTCAACTGCGAGCCTCCACGCTTGATCTACTTCAAGAGCAAGTTCTCGGGTGAGCCTTCCTCTGCGCTGGGAGTGGAGGGAAGTCGGAGGGGCGTGTGCCCTGGCCCCGCAGCACCGTCACCGCGCGCTCTGCTTCCGCAGGAGCGGTTCTCAACGTGCCGGACACCTCCGACAACAGCAAGAAGCAGATGCTGCGCACCAGGAGCAAAAGGCGGTTCGTCTTCAAGGTCCCAGAGGAAGAGAGACTGCAGCAGAGGCGGTAGGAGCGGGGCCTCACGGGGCCTGCCGGGCCTCGCTCTAGGGAGGGGCCAAGAGGATTCTCACATATCCACGAATCTCAAAAGTGTGTCCTTTCCCCAGAGAGATGCTTAGAGACCCAGAATTGAGATCCAAAATGATCTCCAACCCAACCAACTTCAACCACGTGGCTCACATGGGCCCAGGCGACGGCATGCAGGTGCTCATGGACCTGCCTCTGGTGCGTGCACGGTCAGGATGGGGCGGGCAGGGCACCCCATCCCCTCCTCCCCACTCGGGCAGCCGTGTTGGCGAAGACCGTCCCAAAGGCAGTGCCCGCGAGGCTGGCACTGTGCTCTGACCCGGTGCTCCTGCCACACAAGCCCGTCTCCGTGAAGCTCTGTTCACGAGCACTTTCCGTGTCGCCAGGCCTCGTGTGCAGGCCTCGGGCCGCCCTGGGCAGTGGTGCTACAGGTACTTGGGAGAGTCCACCACGTTTCGGCCTGTGAGGGCTTCCGAAGGATGTTTGCCATCAGGTGGTGATTTCTCAGTAACACCTTCATACCAACAGATAGCACACTTTCTCTTTTTTACTTAAGAAGTATGTTTTTGGCCGGGCACGGTGGCTCACGCCTGTAATCCCAGCACTTTGGGAGGCCGAGGCGGGCGGATCACGAGGTCAGGAGATCGAGACCATCCTGGCTAACATGGTGAAACCCCGTCTCTACTAAAAATACAAAAAGGAATTAGTCAGGTGTGGCGGCGGGCACCTGTATAGTCCCAGCTACTCGGGAGGCTGAGGCAGGAGAATGGTGTGAACCTGGGAGGCGGAGCTTGCAGTGAGCCGAGATTGCACCACTGCACACCAGCCTGAGTGACAGAGCAAGACTCCATCTTCAAAAAAAAATTATGTTTTTTAGGCTGGGTGTGGTGGCCCATGCCTCTTAATTCCAGCACTTTGGGAGGCCACAGCGAGTGGATCACCTGAGGTCAGGAGTTTGAGACCAGCCTGGCCAACATGGAGAAACCCTGTCTCTACTAAATTACAAAAATAAGCTGGGCGTGGTGGTGGGCACCTGTAATCCCACCTACTCAGGAGGCTGAGGCAGGAGAATTGCTTGAACCCAGGAGGCAGAGGTTGCAGTGAGCCAAGATTGCGTCATTGCACTCCGGCCTGGGGGACAGAGCAAGACTCAGTCTCAAACAAAGAAACAAAGTATGCTTTTTATAAAGGATTTGACCTGGCCTAAAGTTGCTATTGCCAGTTCTTAGTTCCAGACTGTCCAGAGCCCTTGTCCAGTCCAGAGAGCCCTCCTGGTCCCCATTTTGCTCATCAAGGTCACGAGGCCACAGCTGCCGTAGGTTGCACAAACTTTGCAGCCGGCCCTGCTGGGTGTCAACCAAGCATGCTCATGTGTTGCGATCTCTGCCCAGAATGCTGTGCCCCCCTCCCAGGAGGAAAGGCCAGGCCCCGCCCCCACCAACCTGGCTCGACAGCCTCCATCCAGGAACAAGCCCTACATCTCGTGGCCCTCATCAGGTACAGAGGAATCGTGGCCCCTGCAGCCCTGGGGGAGGTGGGGGGCAGGGGGTGCTGGAATGGGGAGACCCCTGGCATTTGATTCCGTTCTTGACTTTCTCCCTAAGAGGAAAGCTGTCCTTGTTCTGTAGGTGGATCGGAGCCTGGTGTGACCGTGCCTCTGAGAAGTATGTCCGATCCAGACCAGGACTTTGACAAAGAGGTGAGACTTGCCCAGGTCCAGTGCTGAGGCTGTGAGCTACCACTGCAGGAGGAAAAGCAGCCCGAAGATCTGGGGCCCTGGGTGGTGTCACAGCCCTTCTGGAGCACCCCACTTGTGTGAGGGTGATGGGGGGTGCAGGGGTGGCCGTCTCCTCCTCCAGGAGGCCTGTGCATCAGTCTCTTGGTCAGACCCCAAGCTCCTTTGGGAACGCTGACTAGGGACCGGGCTGTCACACTGCCCCACGAGGAACGGAAGCTTTCCCGCCAACCTGCCTCCTTCCTCTGGACTCCCTGTGTTGTTTTATGTACTTCAGCGCAATACGTGGCAGTCTCTTCGGTCTGGGCTTCCACATTGGTCTGTCTTCTGCCCCTCCCCTGGGATGGCGCTTGGGGTCAGAGTGTGGGGACCACCTCCAGGACAAGTCCCACTCTGGCTGGCAGCGTTCTTGTGCGCAGCTTAGCCACACTGCTCTGGCCTCAGTTTCCCCTGTGCAGAATGGGGATGAGAATGCAGTTGAGGGAGGTGGGGAGCTGCAGTGCTGAAGGCTGAGGAGTGAGCTGAGGGCTTAGCCCCGGCGCTATCCTTGGAGGGAGGGATGCAGGGATGCAGGCGGAGGGGCCATGCTCATTTCTCCACCACACATCTCAGCCCCAGCACTGAGATGTTTTAACGTCAGCTGCCGAAAGGACGCGCAGATGCCTGGCACATGTTGCTGGTTCTGCCAAGGTCAGCGTCTCTTCCTCTGGAAGTCCTTTGTCTTTTCTGTCCTTTGTCCATCCTGCTCTTCCACCCTTTATTCTGCAGCAGGCCCCCAGCCTGTCTTTGTCTGGTCGGACAGTCACATTTTTGTGGCAAGCACTGCTGTTACTTTACAGAATGCTGCTGAGTTTGAGTTTGCCCGCTGTTTCCTGGTCATGAGATTTGCAGTGTGTCTTAGGCTGTCACACTATATAGAGGACATGGTGTCCCTCTTAGGGTACTGTGTCCTGAGGCAGCCAGTGCCTGTCTCATCTGCATGACCTTGTTTGTTCTTTTAAATTTAAGTGAAATTCACAAAACAACTATTTTTTTGTTTTTTTTTATTTTTTATTTTCGTGATAATACAGAGGCAGGGTCTCACTTTGTTGCCCAGGCTGGTCTCCCAACTCCTGGGCTCAAGCTGTCCTCCTACCTCGGCCTCCCAAAGTGCTCAGATTACAGGCGTGAGCCAGCACACCGGGCCCAAAATAACTACTTTAAAGTTACTTTAAACTACTCAGTGACATTTAGTACATCCATAGAGATGCACAGTCACCACCTCTTTCTCATTCAGAAACATTTCCACTCCAGCTGGGCGCCACGGTTCACGTCTGTAGTGCCAGCTACTAGTGAAGCTGAGGTGGAAGGATCGCCTGAGGAGTTCAAGGCCAGCCTGGGCAGTGTAGTGAGATCTTGTCTCTAAAACATAATAAAAAAGACATTTTCATCATTTCAAAATAAACCCCTGCCCTTTCAGCACTCTCTCCCTGTCCCTCCCTCCCCTCAGCACCTGGGCAGCCAGTGATTTTCTGTGATTTCCCCGTTCTGGACATTTCGTGGAAATAGAATGCCCAGCCTCTCGTATAGAAATGTGTTTTGACCTTTTGTGCTTAGCTTTCACCTGGCATACTGTTTTGTGGCTCACCCCCGTTGTAGCATGTATCAGTGTTGGCGTTTCTATTGCTAAATAATATTCTCTTGCATGGATAGACCACAGTTTGTTTTCCCATTCTTCCCCTGAGGGACATTTGGGCTGTTTCTGTCCTTCAGCTGTTCTGAATGGTGCTGCTGTGAACATGTGTGCACACATATGTGTTTCTTTTTTTTTCTTTTTTTTTTTTTTTTTTTTGAGACGGAGTCTTGCTCTGTCCCCCAGGCTGGAGTGCAGTGGCGCAATCTCAGCTCACTGCAAGCTCCGCCTCCCGGGTTCACGCCATTCTCCTGCCTCAGCCTCCCGAGTAGCTGGGACTACAGGCGCCCGCCAACACGTCCGGCTAATTTTTTGTATTTTTAGTAGAGACGGGGTTTCACCGTGTTAGCCAGGATGGTCTCGATCTCCTGACCTCGTGATCCACCCGCCTCGGCCTCCCAAAGTGCTGGGATTACAGGCTTGAGCCACCGCGCCCGGCCTACACATATGTGTTTGAGTGCCTGTTTTCACATTCAGGTTTATGCCTGTGAGTGGGATTGCTGGATTTATGTGGTAATTCTATGTTTAACTTTTTGAGAAACCACCAAATTGTTTTCTGCAGCAGTTGTACCATTTTACATTCCACCAGCAATGTCAGGGTTCTCATATCTCCACATCCTCACCAATACTTGTTCTTGTTTTTCTTCTTTTTAATAGTCGTCCTAGTGGCTATCAAGTAGTACCTGATTGTGGTTTTGATTTGCATTCCCTAAAGACTTATGTTGAGCATCTTTGCATATGCTTGTTGGCCATTTCCATACCACCTTTAGAGAAATGTCTACTCAAGGCCTTTGCCCATTTTTGAAGTGGGTGGTTTGTCCTTTTGTGGCTGGGTTGTAGGAGCTCCTGGCATGTTCTGAATACCAGGCTCTTGTGAGAGATGCGATGTGCAGATGTCTTCTCTTGTGCTCTGGGTTGTCATCGTTTACATTCCTCATAATTAATGTCTTTTTCTTTTTTTTTTTGGAGACAGTCTCACTCTGTTGCCTAGGCTGGAGTGCAGTGGCACGATCTTGGCTCACTGCAACCTTTGTTTCCTGGGTTCAAGTGATTCTCATGCCTCAGCCTCCCAAGTAGCTGGGACTACAGGTGCCTGCCACCACACCTGACTGATTTTTGTATTTTTAGTAGAGGTGGGGTTTCACCACGTTGGCCAGGCTGGTCTCAAACTCCTGACCTCAAATGATCCGCCCACTTTGGCCTCCCAAAGTGCTGGGATTACAGGTGTGAGCCACTGTACCTGGCCTAGTACAGCCATCTTAGTATTTTTACTCCACGAACATGAGATGTGTTCCATTTATTTAAGCTATTTTTTCAGCGATGTTTTGTAATTTATAGCGTACACATTTTTCACTTCTCTGGTTAAACTATTCCTAGCTCTTCTTTTCGATGCTGTTGTAAATTGAATTTTTGTTTCAGTTTCCTTTTCAGTGTGTTCATTTCTAGTGTATAGAAATACAACTGACTTGTGTGTGTTGATCTTATACCTTATAACTTTGCTGAATTTATTTTTTTGTGGACTTTTCTTTGGGATTTTCTATGTGTATAATCATGTCATCTGCAAACAGACATAGCTTTACTTCCTTTCTAACTTGGAATCCTTTTTCTTTCTTTTTCTTCCCTGATTGCTCTGGCTAGAACCTCTAGTCCCATGTTGAATAGCAGTGGTGAAAGCAGGCATCCTTCTCTTGTTGCTGATTTTTTTTTTTTTTTTTTTTTGGGAGACAGAGTCTTGCTCTGTAGCCCAGGCTGGAATGCAGTGATGTGATCTCGGCTCACTGCAAGCTCCGCCTCCTGGGTTCACGCCATTATCCTGCCTCAGCCTCCCGAGTAGCTGGGACTACAGGCACCCGCCACCACGCCTGGCTAATTTTTTTTTGTATTTTTAATAGAGACAGGGTTTCACCGTGTTAGGATGGTCTCGATCTCCTGACCTTGTGATCTGCCCACCTTGGCCTCCCAAAGTGCTGGGATTACAGGTGTGAGCCACCACACCTGGCCTGTGGCTGATCTTAAGGAAAAATTTTGTCTCTCACTGTTGAGTATGGTTAGCTGTTTTATTTTGTTGAGGAAGTTACCCTCTATTCCTAGTGCTTTTCTCAGGAAAGAGTGTCGTGTTTGTGACTTTGACTGCTTGGTTGCAGGTGCACACCACTGTGCCCAGCTGATTTTTGTTTTGTGACAGTCTCGCTCTGTCGCCCAGGCTGGAGTGCAGTGGTGCAGTCTCGGCTCACTGCAAGCTCCGCCTCCCGGGTTCATGCCATTCTCCTGCCTCAGCCTCCCCAGCAGCTGGGACTACAGGTGCATGCTGCCACGCCCGGCTAATTTTTTGTATTTTTAGTAGAGATGGGGTTTCACCATGTTAGCCAGGATGGTCTCAAGCTCCTGACCTTGTGATCCACCTGCCTCGGCCTCCCAAAGTGCTGGGATTACAGGTGTGAGCCACCACGCCCGGCCTGATTTTTTGTATTTTCAGTAGAGATGGGGTTTTACCATGTTGGCCAGGCTGGTCTCAAACTCCTGACCTCAAGTGCGATCCACCCACCTTGGCCTCCCAAAGTGCTGGGATTACAGGCAGGAGCCACCGCGTCCGGCCCCATCTGATTTCTTTACTGCAGAGTTGCTGTCTTTTGTAGTGATAATCACCGTGTTTTATTTTTGAGTGGCGTTAGACATCAGTTTGTGACTCTCACCAGCAAGCCTCAGGCCCCCACGAATCGCTGGTGTAGAGCGTGTGTTTTCATAACACCAAAGGAGAAGAGCAGTTGCCACAGTTGTCCCTGAGCAAACATTTGCATCCAGCTGGGCGCGTGTGCCTCCCCAGGCTAGGGCAGCGGGTGCTCACCCTGCCCTCTTCCTGTTCACAGCCTGATTCGGACTCCACCAAACACTCAACTCCATCAAATAGCTCCAACCCCAGCGGCCCACCGAGCCCCAACTCCCCCCACAGGAGCCAGCTCCCCCTCGAAGGCCTGGAGCAGCCGGCCTGTGACACCTGAAGCCGCCAGCTCGCCGCAGGGGCCAGGGAGCTGGGGATGGCCTCCAGCGTCAGTGCCAAGACTGAGCGGGCCCTCCAGTGTTGTCCAAGGAAATGTAGAATCACTTTGTAGATACGGAGATGAAGACAAATCTTTATTATAATATTGATCAGTTTTATGCCGCATTGTTCGTGGCAGTAGACCACATCTGTTCGTCTGCACAGCTGTGAGGCGACACTGTTCCGTCTGCACATGAAGGACCCCCATACAGCCTGTCTCCCACCCATGACAACCCGAGAAGGCATATGGGGCCCTGCCAACGCCACTTCCTCAGCAGAAACCCGTCATGACGCGGCTGCTTCGGAAGCAGACATCTGGGAACACAGCCTCAGTACCCAGTCTTTTCCCTAGTTCCTGAAACTTTCCTAGAACCTTAGGAGAATAGTAGGAGGTCATATAGCATTCCCAGTGTCACTAGAATTTTGAAGACAGAGGAAAGTGGAGGTTAGTTTGTGGCCTTTTTTTCATTTAGCCATTGCATAGTCAGCTGCAGAAGTCCTGCTGACCACCTAGTCATGGACAGAGGCCCGGGACCAGTGACACCCTGCGTCCCTGTGTGCATTAAGTTCATTCTGGGTCGCAGCCATACTACTGTGAAGTCAGCTGTGCTCTCTGCTTTCCACTCGCTTCTACGGCTTCCACCTCCTGCCATAAACCCAGCGAGTGTTGTGGTGCAGGCAGGCCCTGTGGCCTGCTGGGCTGAGAGAAGTCAGAGCCCCAGGGCGCCACGAAGCAGCCACTGGGATACCCCACCCTGCCGCCCCCTCAACCAGTCCTGCCCCCGCATGGAGCCCCCGTGATTAGTAGCCTGTATGATCATGTAGACCCACCCAACACACTCCTGCACACTGGCCCCAGTCCACGGCACGTGGATTTCACCTCACCCTTCTTTGTACCAGATGTTGAGTGACCAGCTCTGTGGCCCTGTGTCGTCAGAGGCTTGTGATTAACTGTGGCAGCAGACACAGCTTGTCCACAGCTTGGGCCAGGCTTCCCCTGTCCTCCCACCGGTCGGCTGCTTGGCAAGGCTGTTCAGGACCTGCACTTCCCCAAGCCGGCACTGAGTGGCCCAGCACCGCCTAGCCCTGCCACCCCACTGCCCTCCTGGGTCTTCTGCTGGATGGGCACCTGGGGGGTTCTGGTTTTTACTTTTTTAATGTAAGTCTGAGTCTTTGTAATTATTGAATCGTGAGAACATTTTTGAACAATTTACCTGTCAATAAAGCAGAAGACGGCAGTTTTAAAGGTCCTAGTGGTCCGTCTGGATGTGATAACATATCACCCATGTGTCTGGGCCCCAGAAGTGCCTGAGCTCCAAAAGGCAGTGAAGGAGCCACCTTGCCAGCAGAAGCTATTCACCAGCGGAAGCTATTCTGGGTAATGCACTCGGAGGTCACACAAAAGGCTGCTGTTGAGGTGTTCAGCCTGAGCAGAGGGCATCCTTGGGGCAGGGGTGAAGGGTGGGAGGAGGGTGGCATGCCTGTGAGCCCAGCCAGGCAGTGCCAGGGCCCCAGAGGGAGCTGCCCAGGAAGGTCTGCCTGCCCACACCCATACACGCTAACCCCGCCAGCAGCCCCAAGGGACAGGATGGAGCAGGCCAGAGGCCCCAGGAAGAGGCAGGAGCTCTCAGGGAGACCTGGGCCAGGGTGAGTGGTCCCTGGTTGAGGGAATGCTCGGAGTCAGTTTCCCGAGTTATGCAGGGAGTTGGCTTCTGTTTGCCACTCACTGAGACCTGGTTGTCCTTGGTAGGACAAGGGCAGTGACGGCCCCTGCAGAAGAGTGTGGACCTGGGAGAAGACTGCAAGCCAGGACAGGCAGCCCAGCACCCAGCAGGGGCACTTGGGACCTTGCAGCTCTGTGCCAGGCAGCATGGCCTGGGCTGCTGCTGCAGCAAGCAGCTCCCCTGGAAGCCCAGAGCATCTCCTTCCACAGCCCACACCAGGGGCAGGTCCCTGCCAGCACAGTCGTATCTATGACGGGCGAGCAGTGGGCGGCAGGTGGTGTCCAGTCAGCTCAGGCCTGCTCTCCAGTTTGCACCTGACACTAAAGAAAATCGTGGCTAAAAAGTGCCTGTGGGAGTGTCGGCCACTTTTAAAAATGCGAGATGGTAGCTGTTGGAGCACACGTGAACTGTGGTGGTCACTCAACAGGACACTGCACAGCACTGAGAGTGACTCATTCCAACCACAACACAGACGCACCTCGAAGCACGGGGCCCTGATCTGGATTACAGCACGTGTCCTGGCGGCTAAGCTGGGCCCCTGGGCAGAAGATTCCGAGTGGGCGCCAGGCCATAACTGGGGATGCCGGTGACATCTCCAGCCCCAGATACTGGTTTCACAGAACTGGTCACTGCCACAGTTACAGCTGCACACACAGGGCCGGGCCCTTGTCTGGGTCAGTGCAGTGGCGCATGCTTGCACATGGGTGACCCCGTATGATCTGCCTTCACACCCAGCAGCTTGGTGCCAGGAGAGATGCCCACCCCTTTTCCGTCCGCCCCTCCAGCCACAGCCTTTGGCTCCCTCCACCCCTTGCCTCTCTCCCACCCCCACCTCCAGCTCCTCACCCTCCACCCACCGGAAGGCGGGGGAAGCCCCCCTCCTAGTTCTGGGTTCAGCTTCACAGATCTTAGCTTCTCGCTGCCCAGGTGACGACCAGCGCTGACTCCAGCAGTAGCCAGCCAGACCCCTCCCATGTCCCCCAGTGCGACTGGGGCGCAAAGCTGGGCTCCCAGTCCTCATGGGCGGGGCCGGGGGCGGCATATCCAGGCTGACAGCAGGTGCAGGAAACACCTTCATTGAGTAAAGCCCCCCTGTCCTTGGCCCCCGGAGGAGGGGGGAAGGAAGGGGAAGTTTGGGGGCTGGACGAGGAGGTGGCTAGCCCCCAGGTCGACTGGGGTCAGGGAGGCTCTGGGGCCAGAGGGGGTGGAGAGCCCCAAGGTCGACGGTCAGGCGGCCGCTCAGGCCTCGGCCTCGGCCCCGGCGAACAGAGGGTTGACGAAGTAACTCTGGCTGGTGCTGTCTGCGGCCACCTTCGGAACCAGGCTGAGCGGCCGCGGCAGGGGCTACGGGGTGACAGGGTCAGGCGGCGTTAGGCGCCGAGTCCCGGCCCCGAGGAGGCCCTGGTCCCCCCTCCAGCCCCCTCACCAGCTCCTCGGAGGCCGTCACGTCGAACACCGGGTTGTGGAAGCCAAGGGGCGCTCCGGCCAGGGCCGCCTCCTCGCGCCGCCTCCACCTGAGGGCGTAGCGGAGACGCAGCATGAGCCCCTCGGAGCAACCCCCAGCCCCACACCCCCGACCCCCGACCCGCGTACCTGAGCCTCCCCGCGCGGCGCAGCAGCGGCGGCGCCACCAGCAGGACCAGCAGCGCCAGCAGTAGCGCAGCCGCCACGCCGCCTGCCAGCCCAGCCGCGGAGCTGCCCCAGACGTGTGCGCCCGACTCCCGCATGGTCGCCTCCAGGACGCCGAGGGTCTCGCCTGCGGCGGAGGGGCCGGCTCAGTCTTCCCCGCGGCGGGGCGGGGCGGGGCGGTGCGAGGCGCGGCGGAGCGGGACGGGACGGGGCGGGGCGGGACGGGACGGGGCGGGGCGGGACGGGACGGGACGGGACGGGCGCGGTTACCGTTCTCGGCGACGTCCGCCAGGAGGGCCCGGGCCAGCCGCCCCGCGCCACCCGTCTCGGGCCCCGTCTCCACCAGCACCACCTGGATCTCCGTATCGGCCTCGCGGAGCCGGGACGAGCGTGGCACCTTGGACACGGCCACCTGCAGCCACCGGTACTGAGGCTGGGGAGGGGGACGGGGTTGGTTTGACTCAGCCCCCCGCCCTCCCCGAGCCTATGGGGACGCTAAGGGCAGAGGCAGATAGTGGGCAGGTGGGCGGAGGCAGAGTGGGCAGGTGGGCGGAGGCAGAGAGTGGGCAGGTGGGCGGAGGCAGAGAGTGGGCAGGTGGGCAGCCGCAGGGGCCCTGCAGAAGGGGCGTCCTAGGCGGAGGCGGTAGGGCTGGGGTGGGGACTCCCCTCAGCTGCCCGCGCGGCCCCATTACCAGGCCCAGGAAGGTGTCCAGTATCCGCGCCCGGTACCGCTTCAGGTCAAATGCGGGGCCGTGGGTGAGCAACACAACGGCTCCTGCGGTGGGAGGGCAGGGGTCAGCGCCGTGGATCCGGGCCCGGCAGGAAACTGAGGCGGGGGGCAAACGAGGTCCTCCAGGCCTTCCCAGCAAGCAGGGCCCGGGGGGGGCGCTCACCACAGAGGTCACAGCACTGCCCCTGGGGCCGGAGGGCGCTGTGGCAGGCGGCCTGGGGGCAGCGGCCGCCCAGGGGCTGGAGCAGGGCTGCGCAGATCCACGGCTGCACCTGGTGCGAGGGGCGGTGGTCAACGCGGAGGGCCAGAGCGGACCCCAGCGAGAAGGGCGATGCGTCCAAGAGGCAAGCCGGCGAGAGACCATGGGAGCGTGGCGGCCCTGTCCCGGGCACAGTCCCGACCCACGCGCGGCCCCCGAGACTCCACTGCGGCCTCGCTCACCTCTGCGTTGCCACAGACGCAGCCCGACGGGTCCGCACAGTCCTCGGGGCCCACGCTCAGCGCGCCCGGCCCGTGGAAGCGTAGGCGGCCCGCGCGGGACGCCAGGAAAGCAGCCAGGTCCTCGTCGCGCGTGAACGTCTGCGGGCAGCCGGGTCCCCACCGGAGCCAGCCCGAAGAAGAGACATCACCTGAGTGCTCAGACCCAAAGTGTGCAGACCAGCAGGGGCAGGAGCGGGGGCGGGAGCGGGCCGAGGTGGGGAGAGGGGACCCGAGCCTCCCTCCCCTCAGTGCTCACCCGGCCCAGAGCTGAGATGCTGCGAACACGCACGGGGCTAGCGCCAGGGCCGAGCCCCACGCGGAAGGAGGCACTAGGCGGAAAGACTACGTCGTCGTGGCGGCAGGGCACGCACTCGGCATCCACGAAGAAGAGACCAGGTGCCTCGTCCCCGGAGCGCCACAGGTGCGGGTCATGCCAGGAGAAGCGGTCAGAGTCGCGGAAGACGGCAGGTTCGCCTGAGCAGGGGCACATCCCTGAGCGCCACGGAACAAGCCCCAGACCACACCACGCCACGCCTCTGAGCACGACCCCCCAAGCCCCGCTTCAGGACACTTCTGCCACTCCCTAAACCCCGCCCCCGGAGGCGCCCTCCCTCCAGTCCCGCCCTGGACACGCCCTTCCAGACTCACCCGCGCCACAGTCCAGGTGCGAGCCCACGTCTGAGACTCCGAATCCGGCTCCTGAAGCCAGGACGAGTTCCCCGTCCAGCGGCAGGAGCTGCAAGAGGCACGGGCTGAGGCGGCGCCACGCGGGGGTCCGGGCCCGCTCCGCGCCCACCCCGCCCCCAGTCCCCTGGGACGAGAAGCGAGACCCTGTGCACGGAAGGGGCCCGGGCGAGCTCAGGCCCGGGGTCCTCGGCCTGGCTGAGGCTGGCAGAGGAAGCGGATCTGGCCTGGGAAAGATGGGGCCGCGTGTGCAAGGCCCCGAGGCGGGCACAGCGCAGTGTCCTGTCTCTGAGCTGGAGGTCTCACAGGCCAGGGGCAGAGCCGGAGCCGAGGAGCGAGACGGAGCCGTGGGGAGTCTGGGGCAGAGGTGACTCTGGCCAGGGCCTGTCGCCTCCCTCATAGCCCCTTGAGAACGTGCACAGGCCCAGGGCTCCCAGGTTCCAGGAACTAAAGTTTCAAAAGTTGCCCGGCCCCTGGGGAGTCTGAGGCCGCGCTCTTGGTGTGTGAGGGAGGGAGGGAAGAAGGGAGGGAGGGAGAGGCAGCATCTGGGGGCCAGGGGTGCAGGAGGAGGCAGGGAGTGTAGCAGGGCGGTGGAGTGGCCCCTGCTGTTTCCTAGGCCTGGGCTGGGCCATGCAGCTCCCTCACCACAGAAGTGGGGCCACAGCCCAGGTCTCGGGTGTCAGCAGAAATATGGGGGGTCTGACCGGCCGCCCCTCACTCCCCCTCTCCTCCAATGCCAGGACCTCGGCCTCCTGCCTTTTTGCTTCTGCACTTCTCCCTCAGGGGCCGAGGGTGAGCGCTGGGCCAGGGCAACCCTTGCTGCCAGGTTATGAGGGGCTCAGCACAGCAGGGCGTGCCCGCCCAGGGCAGGACCCACTCTTCGGCCCTTCCAGGAGCGCTGCACCTGAGCAAGAGGCCAACACCCCCAGCGACGTGAGGTCACACTTCAGTTCCGTGCACACCTGAGGGTGTGGCACTGCCAGCAGGGCAAGTCCACCCATAGATGCAGAGGTGGAGCCATAGGGACGGAGTGTGCCATAGCTCAAAGCGCCTCAGGAACAGGGAGGAGTTCCCAGGAGGAAGCATACCAAGAACACCTTTTTTTAAAGAACGAAAGGGAAAAATATAAACGTAACATAATAGTTGAACAGATGAGCACAGTAGTTAAGGCCAGGAGTTTGAGCTCAGCCTGGTGAGAAACAGTGAGACTCCATCTCTACAAAAAATTTAAAAATAAAAAGAGGATATAATTTTTAAATATAGGGCAACATTTATAATAGAAACCAAACTTCAGGACAGGAGCGGTGGCTCATGCCTGTAATCCCAACACTTTGGAAGGCCGAAGCGGGCATATCACTCGAGCCCAGGAGTTCGAGACCAGCCTGGCCAACGTAGTGAGACCCCCCCCCATCTCTACAAAAAGTACAAAAATTAGCTGGGCGTGGTGGCACAAGCCTGTAGTCCCAGCTACTCGGGAGGCTGAGGTGGGAGGATTGTTTGAGCCCAGGAAGGTCAAGGCTGCAGTGAGCCGTGATCACGCCACTGCACTCCAGCCTGGGCAACAGAGTGAGACCCTGTCTCAGAAAACCAAACTTAGCAAAGTATTGATGAATTAACCAATACAATATAAGACCTCTACAGGGAACACTTTAAGATGCTAAAGAGGACATGGATGACCTGAAATATTTGGAGAGGCCATCCATGCTCTTATATGGATGGCTTGACAGCATAAGGCTGTTATTTATCCCAATCAAAATTCCTGTAGTCTCAGCTACTTGGGAGGCTGAGGCAGGAGAATCGCTTGAGCCCAGGAGGCAGAGGTTGCAGTGAGCCAAGATCACACCACTGCACTCCAGCCTGGGCAGCAGAGCAAGACTCCATCTCAAAAAAAAAAAAAAAAAAACACCCAAGGTTTTTTTGGTGGTGGTGGTGGTAGTTGGTACCTGGCAAACCTATTCTACAATTTATCTGCAACAATGCGATCCACAAAGAACCTTGGACCAGGAGTGAAGGGGATGGATCTGAAGCCTCCTGCAGAGCCACAGTGTGGATAGTGTAGGGTCGGCAAAGCGGCCTGTGGACTTGAAGACAGGGCTCAGAGAGACCCACAACGCCCAGGCCCACGACGGATTCCAGCAATGCTGGAACAGAAGCGCAAGGCGGAGGACGTTGGAAGCTGGGCTCACCCTAAGGAGAGAAACAGAGCAGGACCCCTCGCTGGTGCACGTGCCCCATAAGTACACAGTCGATTACCATTGTGACTGAGGAGCAGACGGGATTCTCAAACGAAACACAAAAAACACAGTTCTAAGGTAAGGGGTTTTGCATTAGGTCGATTAAAATGAGCGTTTCTGTTCAGCACAGGACACTGCAGGCAAGTCCACAGTGAGCAGACTTGCAAAGCCTCCAGCCAAGGCAGGGGGATGGGCGGAAGACAGGAGACTCCCCCAGCAAGAAAGCAGGCAAAAGGTAGAAATGGGGGGAAGGGCAAGGAACAGGAAAATCGCAGGGAGGGACGCTCGCAACCAGAGAATTACAAAGTAAGGCACTGATGTGCACGGCGCCATCTAGGCAGATGGACGAAGCTGGGAGCCAGGGGCATGGAGGGCAACATAGCCGACGCGTGCAGGGCATGGGAGTGCTTGGGCGGCTCTGGGTGAATTCGGCCTCTGCAGGCTGGGACCCCGGGGCCACTGTCCCCTGCCCTGTTCCCACTGGCCAATGGATGATCAATGAATGAATTATTGAATAGATGAATGAATGGAGTGTTGCCTCCTTTCAGAGCCCAAGTGCTTCCAAAGGAGACCATGAAAGTAAGGAGGACGGCAGTGTCAGGCCTCTGAGCCCAAGCCAAGCCATCGCATCCCCTGTGACTTGCACGTATATGCCCAGATGGCCTGAAGTAACTGAAGAATCACAAAAGAAGTGAAAAGGCCCGGCCCTGCCTTAATTGATGCCGTTCCACCACAAACGAAGTGTAAATGGCCGGTCCTTGCCTTAAGTGATGACACTACCTTGTGAAAGTCCTTTTCCTGGCTCAAAAAAGCTCCCCCACTGAGCACCTTGCGACCCCCACTCCTGCCCGCCAGAGAACAAACCCCCTTTGACTGTAATTTTCCTTTACCTCCCCAAATCCTATAAAACGGCCCCACCCGTATCTCCCTTTGCTGACTCTCTTTTCGGACTCGGCCCGCCTGCACCCAGGTGAAATAAACAGCCATGTTCCTCACACAAAGCCTGTTTGTCTCTTCACACGGACGCGCATGAAAAATGGTGCCGTGACTCGGATCGGGGGACCTCCCTTGGGAGATCAATCCCCTGTCCTCCTACTCTTTGCTCCGTGAGAAAGATCCACCTACGACCTCAGATTCCTCAGACCGACCAGCCCAAGAAACATCTCACCAATTTCAAATCCGGTAAGCGGCCTCTTTTTACTCTTTTCTCCAACCTCCCTCACTATCCCTCAACCTCTTTCTCTTTCAATCTTGGTGCCACACTTCAATCTCTCCCTTCTCTTTTCAATTCCCTTCATTTTCTGGTAGAGACAAAGGAGACACATTTTATCTGCGGACCCAAAATTCCGGCGCCAGTCACAGACTGGGAAGGCAGCCTTCCCTTGGTGTTTAATCATTGCAGGGACGCCTCTCTGATTATTCACCCACGTTTCAGAGGTGTCAGACCACGCAGGGATGCCTGCCTTGGTCCTTCACCCTTGGTGGCAAGTCCCGCTTTTCTGGGGAAGGGGCATGTACCCCAACTCCTTCTCTCCGTGTCTCTACCCCTTCTCCGCCTTTCTGGGGGGCAAGAAACCCCCAACCCCTTCTCCTTCACCCTGAGCGGCAAGTCCCACTTTTCTAGAGGAGGGGCAAGTACCCCAACCTCATATCTCTGCACCCCAATCCCTTATTTCCGTGCCCCAACCTCTTATATCTCTGTGCCCCAATCCCTTATTTCCGCACCCCAACCTCTTATCTCTGTGCCCCAATCCCTTATTTCTGCGCCCCAACCGCTTTCCCGCTTTTCTGGAAGGTAAGAACCCCCGAACCCCTTCCCTCTGTGTCTCTCTTTTCTCTGGGCTTGCTTCCTTCACTATGGGCAACCTTCCACCCTCTATTCCTCCTCCTTCTCCCTTAGCCCGTGTTCTCAAAAACTTAAAACCTCTTCAACTCACACCTGACCTAAAACCTAAATGCCTTATTTTCTTCTGCAATGCCGCTTGACCCCAATACAAATTCGATAGTAGTTCCAAATAGCCAGAAAACGGCACTTTCAAGTTTTCCATCCTGCAAGATCTAAATAATTCTTGTCGTAAAATGGGCAAATGGTCTGAGGTGCCTGGTCCAGGCATTCTTTTACACATCGGTCCCTTCCTAGTCTCTGTGCCCAATGCAGCTCGTCCCAAATCTTCCTTCTTTCTCCCTCCTGCCTGTCCCCTCAGTCCCAACCCCAAGCGTCGCTGAGTCTTTCTAATCTTCGTTTTCTACAGACCCATCTGACCTCTCCCCTCCTGGCCAGGCCGAGCTAGGTCCCAATTCTTCCTCAGCCTCCGCTCCTCCGCCCTATAATCCTTTTATCACCTCCCCTCCTCACACCGGGTCCGGCTTACAGCTTTGTTCCGTGACTAGCCCTCCCCCACCTGCCCAGCAATTTATTCTTAAAAAGGTGGCTGGAGCTAAAGGCATAGTCAAGGTTAATGCTCCTTTTTCTTTATCCCAAATCAGATAGCGTTTAGGCTTTTTCATCAAATGTAAAAATCCAGCCCAGTTCATGACTCGTTTGGCAGCAACCCTGAGACACTCTACAGCCCTAGACCCTAAAAGGTCAAAAGGCCGTCTTATTCTCAAAATACATTTTATTACCCAATCTGCTCCCGACATTAAATAAAACTCCAAAAATTAAATTCCAGCCCTCAAACCCCACAACAGGATTTAATTAACCTCGCCTTCAAGGTGTACAATAATAGAAAAAAGTTGCAATTCCTTGCCTCCACTGTGAGACAAACCCCAGCCACATCTCCAGCACACAAGAACTTCCAGACGCCTGAACCGCAGCAGCCAGGTATTCCTCCAGAACCTCCTCCCCCAGGAGCTCCTCCTTTCCGGCTACAAGTGCCAGAAATCTGGCCACCAGGCCAAGGAATGCCTAAGCCGTGTCCCATCTGTGCGGGACCCCACTGGAAATCGGACTGTTCAACTCACCTGGCAGCCACTCCCGGAGCCCCTGGAACTCTGGCCCAAGGCCCTCTGACTGGCTCCTTCTCGGCTTAGCGGCTGAAGACTGATGCTGCCCGATCGCCTCGGAAGCCCCGTAGACCATCACGGACGCCGAACTTCGGGTAACTCTCACAGTGGAAGGTAAGTCCGTCCCCTTAGTCAAAACGGAGGCCACCCACTCCACATTACCTTCTTTTCAAAGGCCTGTTTCCCTTGCCGCCATAACAGTTGTGGGTATTGACGGCCAGGCTTCTAAAGCCCTGAAAACTCCTCCACTCTGGTGCCAATTTGGAGAACACTCTTTTATGCACTCTTTTTTAGTTATCCCCACCTGTCCAGTTCCCTTATTAGGCCGAGATATTTTAACCAAATTATCTGCTTCACTATTCCTGGACTACAGCTGCATCTCATTGCCGCCCTTCTCCCCAACCCAAAGCCTCCTTCGTGTCTTCCTCTCATATCCCCCCACCTTAACCCACAAGTACGGGACATCTCTACTCCTTCCCTGGCAACCGATCACATGCCCGTTACCATCCCATTAAAACCTAATCACCCTTACCCCGCTCAACGCCAATATCCCATCCCACAGCACGCTTTCAAAGGATTAAAGCCAATTATCACCCGCCTGCTACAGTGTGGGCTTCTAAAACCTATAACTCTCCTGACAATTCCCCCATTTTACCTGTCCAAAAACCAGACAAGTCTTACAGATTAGTTCCGGATCTGCACCTTATCAACCAAATTGTTTTGCCTATCCATCCTGTGGTGCCCAACCCGTACACTCTTTTGTCCTCAATACCTTCCTCCACAACTCACTATTCCGTTCTCGATCTTAAAGATGCTTTTTTCACTATTCCCCTGCACCCTTCGTCCCAGCCTCTCCTTGCTTTCACTTAGACTGACCCTGACACCCATTAGGCTCAGCAAATTACCTGGGCTGTGCTGCTGCAAGCCTTCACAGGCAGCCCCCATTACTTCAATCAAGCCCAAATTTCATCCTCATCTGTTACCTATCTCAGCATAATTCTCATAAAAACACACGTGCTCTCCCTGCTGATCGTGTCCAATTAATCTCCCAAACCTCAATCCCTTACAAAACAACAACTCCTTTCCTTCCTAGGCATGGTTAGTACGGTCAGAATTCTTACACAAGAGCCAGGACCACACCCTGTAACCTTTCTGTCCAAACAACTTGACCTTACTGTTTTAGCCTAGCCCTCATGTCTGCGTGCAGCAGCTGCCGCTGCTTTAATACTTTTAGAGGCCCTAAAAATCACAAACTATGCTCAACTCACTCTCTACAGCTCTCATAATTTCCAAAATCTATTTTCTTACTCACACCTGACGCATATACTTTCTGCTCCCCCGGCTCCTCCAGCTGTACTCATTCTTTGTTAAGTCTCCACAATTACCATTGTTCCTGGCCCGGACTTCAATCCGGCCTCCCACGTTATTCCAGATACCACACCTGACCCCCATGACTGCATCTCTCTGATCCACCTGATGTTCACCCCATTTCCCCACATTTCCTTCTTCCCTGTTTCTCACCCTGATCACACTTAGTTTATTGATGGCAGTTCCACCAGGCCTAATTGTCACACACCAGCAAAGGCAGGCTATGCTATAGTACAGGCCACTAGTCCGCCTCTTAGAACCTCTCATTTCCTTTCCATCGTGGAAATCTATCCTCAAGGAAATCACTTCTCAGTGTTCCATCTGCTATTCTACTACTCCTCAGGGATTGTTCAGGCCCCCTCCCTTCCCTACACATCAAGCTCGGGGATTTGCCCCTGCCCAGGACTGGCACATTGACTTTACTCACATGCCCTGAGTCAGATAACTAAAATACCTCTCGGTCTAGGTAGACACTTTCACTGGATAAGTAGAGTCCTTTCCTACAGGGTCTGAGAAGGCCACGCAGTCATTTCTTCCCTTCTGTCAGACATAATTCCTCAGTTTAGCCTTCCCACCTCTATACAGTCTGATAACAGACCAGCCTTTATTAGTCAAATCAGCCAAGCAGTTCTTCAGGCTCTTAGTATTTAGTGACAGACTAATGGTCTATTAAAAACACACCTCACCAAGCTCAGCCACCAACTTAAAAAAGGACTGGACAATACTTTTACCACTTTCCCTTCTCAGAAGTCAGACCTGTCCTCAGAATGCTACAGGGTACAGCCCATTTGAGCTCCTGTATAGACGCTCCTTTTTATTAGGCCCCAGTCTCATTCCAGACACCAGACCAACTTAGACTGTGCCCCAAAAAAACTTGTCATCCCTACTATTTTCTGTCAAGTCATACTCCTATTCTTCGTTCTCAACTACTCACACATGCCCTGCTCTTGTTTACGCTGCTGGTTTACACTGATTCTCCAAGCCAGCACAGCTGATATCTCCTCGTGCTATCCCCAAACTGCCACTCTTAGCTCTTGAAGTAAATAAATGATCTTTGCTGGCAGGACTACGCTGAATCTCCTTAGGCACTCTCTAATCAGATGTCCTAGGTCCTCCCAATTCTTAGACCTTTTATACCTGTTTTTCTCCTTCTCTTATTCCATTTAGTTTCTCAATTCATCCAAAACCGTATCCAGGCCATCACCAATCATTCTATACAACAAATGTTTCTTCTAACAGCCCCACAATATCACCCCTTACCACAAGACCTCCCTTCAGCTTAATCTCTCCCACTCAAGGTTCCCATGCCGCCCCTAATCCCGCTCGAAGCAGCCCTGAGAAACATCGCCCATTCTTTCTCTCCATACCACCCCCCAAAAATTTTCGCCGCCCCAACACTTCAACACTATTTTATTTTTCTTATTAATATAAGAAGACAAGAATGTCAAGCCTCTGAGCCCAAGCCAAGCCATCGCATCCCCTGTGACTTGCACATATACGCCCAGATGGCCTGAAGTAACTGAAGAATCACAAAAGAAGTGAAAAGGCCCGGCCCTGCCTTAACTGATGATATTCCACCACAAAAGAAGTGTAAATGGCCGGTCCTTGCCATAAGTGATAACATTACCTTGTGAAAGTCCTTTTCCTGGCTCAAAAAAGCTCCCCCACTGAGCACCTTGCGACCCCCACTCCTGCCCGCCAGAGAACAAACCCCCTTTGACTGTAATTTTCCTTTACCTCCCCAAATCCTATAAAACGGCCCCACCCCTATCTCCCTTCGCTGACTCTTTTCGGACTGAGCCCGCCTGCACCCAGGTGAAATAAACAGCCTTGTTCCTCACACAAAGCCTGTTTGGTGGTCTCTTCACAGGGACGCGCATGAAAGGCAGGGGAGGGGAGTAGGGGGAAATCCATGCCCTGGAACCCCCACCCCAGCCTGACTCCTCTGCCCACAGGTCCCCCATCAGCTCCCAGTGCCCCCCTCACTCGGGCTGCCTGGTTGCCAAGGTTATGCGTGGGTTCTGGGGGCAGGGCCACAAGGGGCAACCACCTCTCTCTCCCCGCCTCCTCCCGTTTCCTGGGCAGGAGCTTTGCCGTCTTGCTGTGGGTGCCCTCCCCAGTGCCTGGCAGCTTTTGGGTTAAGGCAGCTTTGGAAAACCTGAAGGAATGAACCAAGCGGCCTTAGGGTGGAAATGAGGCCTGGGGTCCCTGACCCCGCATGGGGCAGGAGTAGGCCAGGATGAGGCCATTGAGCCATCTTCCCCACCCACACACGCAGGGGCCCCAGGCCTGGACCCCACATCTGGAGCCGACACCCCGACCCAGCTCACCAGTGACCCTCACTCAGGAGTGATTGAGCTGGCAGGTGTGCAGGTGACAGGATGAGGACGTAGCCCAGGAGTGTCTATGAAGGGGCTGGAAGGAAGCTTTTGCCCAGAGGCTTGGCCTGCAGGCCCCACAGTCACCCTGGAAGCTGGTGGGCTGCCACTGCAATGGCACAGTGGCCACCGAGGATACTCAACCGAGTGGGTGGGCTGTGTGCCAGTGAAGCTGTATTTACTGTCGCTGAGGTGTGAATGTCATATATTTTTCAAGTGCCACAAGAGATTGTTCTTTTTTTCCCCAACGATTACAAAGTGTAAAAACCATTCCTTGTTCCAGCCGTAGAGGCTGCGTTTGGCCTGCAGCTGGCTGAACTCCACCTTAAATAAGGAAATTCGCTTCTTTCTCTGCGGCCTTATCAGAGCCTTTAATACATGATGAAGGTCCAGGCAAGTGCAGGCTGCAGTGTTTCCCAAACTTACCTGCTCATGGAACCCTCTTTCCTCCCAGTTCCCATCATTTTCTTGGAGTGTTGTGTGAAGCAGTTTGAGAAAAAGGTCCCCCAGGGCAGCAGTCCCCAACCTTTTTGGCACCAGGGACCAGTTTTGTGGAAGACAGTTCTTCCATGGACTGATGGGGGGGAAGGTTTCAGGGTGAAGCCGTCCCATCTCCGATGTCAGGCACTGAAGGAGTGCACACCCACCCAGGTCCCTCGCTGGCGCAGTGACAATAGGGGTCCCTAGGAGAATCTGATCTGATCTGAAGGGAGGCAGAGCGCAGGCAGGAGTGGGCTCACGTCTTCCTGGGCGGCCACTTCCTAACAGGCCAGGGACCCCGATGGCGGGTGCAGGGGGGTGTTGGGGACCCTTTCCCTAGTGTTCTCAAGGTGGAGCTTTAGGCACCAGGACAAGGCAAGGCTTTGGGGGAAGGGCGTGGAGCAGGCGCTTCCTGGGAAGACCACCCACTGCTGGGCATCAGAAGGGCTGTGGGGACAGGGGCGCCTCCCACCCCTCCAAGGACACAGCCTGGCTGGGACCATGGGACCAAGCTCCCCTAGGTTCCCCCCAACTCCCTGCCTCCTAGAATATTCTCCAGAGGCCAAAGTCCCAGTCTGGCAGCGCCTGCATGCCAGTGGGGTCCGCCCTCAAGGCACAGCAGTCCCTGAAGGAGTTTCAGAGACTCTGAACCCCCAGCCCGGTGGCAGCAGCAGCCCGGCCTTACCATGTCTGAGACGGCGTGACCTTCTCGCACCAGGACCGACACCATCTGCAGGTAGAAGCTGCCTCAGCTGAGCCCGGAGCAGCCCCCACCCGGGCCACGCGGTCTCGGGGGTCCAGGCCCATCACCGACCCCGCCGGCGCTCCCAGGCACCTTGTCCGCCGGGAACTCAACGGCGTCGCCGGCGCACGGGGTCCGGTTCTGGCTCCAGTTGGCTGCGACGTCGAAGTCCGTGTTGGGGACCCAGAGTTTGGAGGCCGCCTGGGTCAGTGCTGGGGAGGAGGCGACTGAGTGCCCGCCGTTCTCGCCGGGATGCTCCCTTCTCAGGGAAGGCCACCCACCCAGAGAGGTGCGGAAGGTCCGCGCGGATCACCCGGGACGCATAGGAACCCCATCCCCGGGGGCCCAGACCCAGGCCCTGGTCCCTCCCGGCCAGACTGTGGGCGCCCTGCCCGGGCGCTCTCCAACGGACTTCTCCTGTTATCTGCAGAGCCCGCTCCAACGTGCGCTCCAGGACGCCTGCCTAGATCGCCTCCCGGCACTGCCCCCAGTTTGCCTGGCGCTGGAGCAGAGGACGGCGTTGTTAAGGACAGTGACAGCCGGGGCATGGAGGAGGATGGGGCAGCGCAGACCTCTTCCTCGGCCTTGGAATCAGGAAGGCTTCCCGGAGGAGTCCTACCTGGGCCGGGAAGAGCTGCGACAGCGCAACCCGGTATGAGAAGTAAGAAGGGGCTGGGGGCGGCAGGACCAGGTCAGGCCGGCCCCGAATGTGCTGGGTGGGGTTGTCCAGAGGGAGCCGCGAGGGGTTTAGGGAAGGGGGCGCCAGGGACGTGCGCCGGCCTGGTGTGAAGGCGGAGGAGGGCAAAGTGCTCCCTTGGGGACCGGGAAACTGAAGCAGTCTGCCAAGCCCCGCAGGCGCACACTCGCTGCTCTCGGCAGGTTCTGGGGACCGCGCGGCAGAAAAACCGCGACGGCAGGAGCCGCCAGAGGCCGGGGCTGGCCGAGGCTCCCGGACCCCCTCCCCGCCTCTCCCGCACCGCCCGATGCACTGGCCGCGCACTCCCGGGCTGCGCACTCGCTCGACGAGGGAGGCAAGGCCGAATTTCACGCCCCCAACCCTCCAAAGCCCTCGCTGCCCCCCTCCTCGGAAGATCTTCACCCTCCAGATCTAGAGGGACCTCGGCCCTGGGTCCTGACAGACCGCTGCCGTCCTGGCCCGCACCAGTGTGGCCCCGGCTCACCGCAGAGCTGCAGCCACAGCAGGACCCGGCCCAGGACGCCCATCTCGCCTCTGCTCCTTGCGCCCGACCAGGAGACTTTGCCCCACTGGACCCACGTGACCAGGCAGGTCGGGTGGGGGCACCGGGGTCCGTTACATATTTACCTCCAGACCCGCCCAGGGCCGACTCTTCAGGCCCCTGGGAGGCACCTTCTCAGCCTCTCCTTACCCGCCCCTCCAGGGCCTGAACGCCTTAGGTTCTCAGGAAGAAGGGCAAAGAAGGGCTTGGCGAGACTGACCTACCCTGTAAAATGGGTGTCTTGCCAGGAGGGGGAATAAACAACCTTTGAATTCACCCCTTTCTCTGTCCTGTGTGCTGCCAGGGCTGAGCTAGTCTCCTCACCATTGGAACTGGGTGTCCACTTCTTCACGCAGTGCCCCTCTCCCATGGGTTGTGGATGGAGGTTGGATGATAGAAGGAAGATACTGGATGGAACATGGTATGTGGATGGTATAGGAGGGTGGATTGTGGATGGTGGTGGTGAGTAATGGATGGTGAGTAGGGGACAGCTGATGGACAGCAACATTGATGGTGCATGGTGTACGGCATATGGACGCGTGGCGGGTGAATCGTGAATGGTTGACAGCGGGTGGGTGGTGAGTGATAGAGGGTGGATGGGTGATGAATGGATGGATGAGGATGGTGAGTGAAAAATGAATGAATAGCCGGGAGTGGTGGCTCATGCCTGTAATCCCAGCACTTTGGGAAGCTGAGACAGGCGGATCACGAGGTCAGGAGATCAAGACCATCCTGGCTAACGCGGTGAAACCCCGTCTATACTAAAAAAATACAAAAAAATTAGCCAGGCATGGTAGCAGGCGCCTGTAGTCCCAGCTACTTGGGAGGCTGAGGCAGGAGAATGGCGTGAACCCAGGAGGTGGAGCTTGCAGTGAGCTGAGATCGCGCCGCTGCACTCCAGCCTGGGCGACAGAGCGAGACTGTCTCAAAAAAAAAAAAAAAAAGAAAAAAAGAAAAATGAATCGATGGTAATCAGGGAATGGTGGATGGAGAACGGCATAAATGGATACATGGCCGAAAGGTAGATCATAAAGAGTGGGTGTTGGCCGGGCACGGTGGCTCACGCCTGTAACCCCAGCACTTTGGGAGGCCAAGGCAGGCAGATCACCTGAGGTCGGGAGTTCGAGACCAGCCTGACCAACATGGAGAAACCCCATCTCTACTAAAATACAAAATTAGCTAGGCATGGTGGCACATGCCTGTAATCCCAGCTACTCGGGAGGCTAAGGCAGGAGAATCGCTTGAACCCAGAAGGCGGAGGTTGTGGTGAGCTGAGATTGTGCCATTGCACTCCAGCCTGGGCAACAAGAGTGAAACCCCATCTCCAAAAAAAAAAAAAAAAAAAAAAAAAAAAAAATTTTTGACCACTTTCCTTTTGCTATGTCCTTTAGCATGTCTATATACCTTTAAATCCATATATATGTATAATATACAGTTATATATTTATTTGGTGGGTGTTAAATGCTGGATGTTTGGCGAGTGATGAATTGCTGAATGGATGGATGGTGGATGGTGAATAGGTAGATGGTAGATGGATAGATGGTGGATGATGGTTGCATAACTGGTGAATTGTGGATGGAGATGGATGGTGGATAGTGAATAGATAGTGGATAGTGGATAATGGGTGGATAGTAGACGGTGGATGGGATGATAAATGGATGGGTAATGGATGGTGGATAAGTAGATAATGGATAAATGGTGGATGATGGATGGTGGATGGTAGGTGGATGATGGTTGGTGGGTGGTGGATAGTGGACAAGTGAATGAATGGTGATAAGTAGATGGTGAATACTGAGTGGATGGATGGGTGGCAGATGGTAGATAGTGGATGATGGATGGTGGATGGTGGATGGTAAGATGAATAGTGGTTGGTGGATGGTGGGTGGTGGATGGTGGCTGGATGGAAGGATGGATGGTGAATGAGTGAATGGTGGATGGTGAATAGGTGGATGGTGGATGGTGGATGGTGAATAGTGATGGATGGGTGGTGGATGAATGGATGGATGACTGGCGAATGGTGGATGGCAGATTGTGGATAAATGGATGGTGGATGGATGGATGGTGGATGGGTGAATGGGTGGATGGATGAATGGTGGATGGTGGATAGTGGATGAGGGATGATAGATGAATGGACATATAGATGGGTGGATGGATGGATGGTGGACAGATGGATGGTGGATGTATGCATGAATGGACAGTGGATAAATGAATGGTGAATGAATGGGTGGTAGATGGATGGATAGTGGATGAGTGGATGATGGATAGGTGAATGGATGGATGGAGGATGGCTGAATGATGGATGGATAAGTGGGTAGATTGGTGGATAGATGGATGTTGGATGATGGACGGTAGATAGATGGAAGGTGATGGTGGATGGTGAATGGTGGATAGATGGGTGGTGCATTATGAATGGTGGATGATGGGTGGTGGATTAATAGAGGATAGTATTTTGTAGAAGGACAGTTGATCAATAGACAGATGATGGATGGTAGATGAAAGTAGATAGTTGGCTGGGTGCGGTGGCTCACGCCTGTAACCCCAGCACTTTGGGAGGCTGAGGATGGAGTATCACTTGAGGTCAGGAGTTCAAGACCAGCATGGGACAACATGGTGAAACCTTGTCTCTACTAAAAATACAAAAATTAGCCGAATGTGATGGTGCACACTTGTAATCCCAACTACTCGGGAGGCTGGGGCCAAATTGCTTCAACCTGGGAGGCAGAGGTTGCAGTGAGCCGAGATTGTGCCACTCCACTCCAGCCTGGGCGACAGAGTGAGACTCTGTCAAAAAAAAAAAAAAAGTAGATAGTTGATTGCGGATGATGAATGGGTAAGCGTATGGATGGTAGCTCACAGATGTTAAATTTTATCGGTGGATAGATGGATAGAAGAGTGATTATGGAAGGATGGTTGATGGATGGTGGATGGTAGTTGAATAAAGGAGAACGAGGGAAAGGGCGGTGGCAAAATGAATCATGGTTGCATAGTGGATGGTTGATGGGTGAAAGAGAAATTGTAGCTGTTGAATGGATGTGTACGTATGGATAGTTTGTTGCAATGCATGGTGGGTGAGAAAAAGTTGTGGATCTTGGATGTAGATGGATGGTGGACAAGACCAAATGGCGGAGGGATGGATTGATGGTGGATGAATAATGGTGAATGAATTTTAGATGACGTGTGAATGGACAGTAGTAGGTAGAGAGATAGTAGGTAGATGGATAAGAGTACAGGAGTTACTGGATATAAATAAATGGGTGGGTGGACAGAGCATGGTGGATGAATTGTGAATGAATGTGGGCTAGGTGATAGATAGATGATTGATAGGGGGTTGGGAGAATGGGTCTGCAGTGGATGCTTGGATCTGCATCATGCACGTTGGAATGGCTGGGTGGTGAGTGAATGGAGAATGGATTTGTGGGTGATGGGAGGCAGAGAGGTAGAAAGATGAACAGCAAATAGATTGTGCGTGATGTCTGGATGATTTGATGATGGGGAGATGAGTTTCTGGGAGGGTGGTGAATCGGTCATTAGGGGATTACTGGTGCAGAGATGGATGGTGTGCCTTGTGGATTGGGGAGACACTGGTTGTGGCTGATGGAAGGGGGAGAATGGTGGACGGTTACACTGGGTTCCAATGGCAGGATGGTGGGTGAGTGACTAGGGAAGGGTGCAGGAAAGATGGTGGAGGTGAGTATGTAGACAGAGGACTGAGGGTGAAAGGGAAACTACTCAGCCTTGGAGACTTCTGGGGCCTTCCACCCTCCAGGCCATCCTGCTGTTTCCTGCACCCCCACCCCTCACCTGCAGACTCTGCCATGAGCACCCCTTTGCTTGGCCTGGTATTTGCTTCTTTCATGAGTGATATGCTGCATCCGGGGAGGAAGGAGCCGCCACTGGGGGGAGCTCTGCCTCTTTTTGTGTCCCGGGTGGGCGCCTTGCCTCGACATCTGTAATACCACCAGCATTGCCCCTTACCTTGCAGGGATCGCCTTGAGCAGAGGTCCCTGCGCTCAGTGGCTCCGTGGTGCTGGCCCAGCCTAGGACGGGGAGGGTGGGTCCTCACGGTCCTGGAGTTCGGCTGGCCCCTTGCTGGACTCACATGTCCTTAACCGGGAACAAACAGGATATTTGGGGGTCACATCTGTTTTGCCCCTTGTCTTGCTTCTCCGTGGGGAGGAGGCAGTTTGACTGATGGGGCTGCGTTGGGCTTCACACCTGAGTGTCTGGCTCTGTCCCCCATCCCTGCCTCCACCATAAATGCAGAGAGCCAGGTGAGGCTCAGCAAACTTCACCCCTGGGGCTCAGGGCCACAGCCAAGCCTGAAAGGGCCCAGAGGCTGAGGCTCCCTCTCCTGATGGTGGGGCCTCAGGGGAGTCCAGAGGGCTGGATGGCCAGGACTTCGGGCAGCAGTGGAGCCTCTTTGGCCACTGCTGCTCCACCTGAGCAGGCCATTTCTAGATTGTGCTGTGTGGAGAGGGTAGTGAGGCCACTTGGCTTCCTGGTCAGGGGAGGCTTCCTGAAAAAGGTGGCATTAAAATGAGACAGGAAGGATGAGATCACAGCTGCAGCCACAGTGAGGAGGTTGAATTGAAGGTGGCAGACCAGAGGGGGCTGGGGCTGGCTGGGTGGGGTATTGGGACCCATCTCTCTTGCCTTGAGTGGCCTCTGGAGGTGGGTCCAGCAGTCAGAGGGTGGCCCAGCAAGCTCACACAAGGCAGCAGATAGACACCAGGGCACTGGGCAGACAAGCGGTACTGGAACTACTCACGTGCAAAGATGTGAGCTGAGGAATGGCTGGGACCGCACTGCAGGTGCCATGTGTGCACAGAAAACCCTTGAGCATGCACAGGTGCCCCCGGCCCTCAGGCACACATGGGGGCACAGACTTGCAAATGGCTCAGAACCTCAGCAGGGAGTCGGAGAAATGCAAAGCCCCAGAGTTTCCTCCAATAAGCAGAACCTCTCACAGCCCAACTGCTTCAGCTAAGGCTGCATCTAGAGGCTGTCTCAGTCTCTTGGTCCCTGTGTCTGTCTTCGTTATGGCTGGCGGCCCTCCTGTGTTGGTTTCCCTGTGTGCACAGCCTTCTCCACGTGGCAGGGAAGGTGTATTGAGAGAGTGAGACTCACCACCTCCTTGACCAGATCATGGCAGTAGGGTCTCAGTGAGGTCTCTGATTGGTTCCTGTCTCCAAGTCTGCACCAATTACCGTAGCCCGAGGTTGCTGTGCTCTGATTGGCCACCCTGGCTCACAGCATCCCCTGAGGTGTGGAGGCAGCAAAAGTGACAGCCTTGCCTCCTGCACTTGGCAGGGCCAGGGAGAAGGTGGGGTGGGCCTGGGACATCAGCAAAACAGGGAAAGGGCCCACCAAGGCCTTGAGACAGGAACATAAGGGATGCTTCGACGGAGCCAAGAACACCCGGTGCAGTGGCTCATGCCTGGGTCCCGGCGCTGCAGAGGCTGAGGAAGGAGAATTGCTTGAGCCCAGGAGGTTGAAGCTGCAGTGAACTGCGATTACCCCAGCCTAGGCCACAGAGCAAGACCTCATGTTTTTTGGTTTTTGTTTTTTTTTTAAAAGCAAGGCGGCTGGGCGCAGTGGCTCACACCTGTAATCCCAGCACTTTGGGAGGCTAAGGCAGGTGGATCACCTGAGGTCAGGAGTTTGAGATCAGCCTGGCCAACATGGTGACACCCCATCTCTACTAAAAATATAAAAATTAGCTGGGCGTGGTGATGGGCGCCTGTAATCCCAGCTACTTGGGAGGCTGAGGCAGGAGATTTGTTGGAACCCAGGAGGCAGAGGTTGCAGTGAGCTGAGCTTGCACCACAGCACTCCAGCCTGGGTGACAGAGCAAGATCTGTCTCACAAAAAAAGGAAGGCAAGAGGCAGGAGAAGAGGGAAGAGAGTGCAGGTGAGGCCAGGGGGCTTGCTGAGAGCAGCTGTTGCTGGGTGGGTTGGATACAACTCAGAGGGGAGCCCAGGAGGGTATGGACCAGGGGTCTCCACCTAGCTTGGATGGGGCTGGGCCTGCTGCCTGTCTGCTGGGGTGGGGGACAGGTGGAGCCCCCCGGTGGCATCTAGCAGTGGTCGGACCAGTCCTGGGCCCTGTCCAGGACTCAAATGCTGTATGACGTTGCACAATTCACTTCGCCTCCATTCGTCACCTGCAGAGCGAGGGTGGCAGCGCCCATCTCACAGGGCGCAGGGACCCAGTGCCCCTTCAGGCTGCAGCCCTGGCCTGTGGGGGGGGGGATAGGGGAGCAGGAGCACCAGGAGATGAGAGCTCAGCCCCGGAGGCACGGTTGGTCCCTTCTCCATCCATGGACAATGGGAGGAAGGAGGAGGACAGGGTGTTGGGGAGCTGAGGGTCTCAGGAGCAGCAGCTGGGAAGCTGCCCGAGTGACTTGCTTCAACCCCACCCCAGATGGGGAGGGCTCTGCAAGACCCGTACCAGGGGCCGCCACTGTCCCGCCTCCACCTCCACTCCTCCTTCCACACGGAGGGTTAATCTGCCCCTGCCCCTGTGCTGTATGGAGGGGAATGTTGTCAGGTGTTCACTGGCCTCTGGGTCAAGAGGAGCTGCTGCTGGCAGTCAGGGTCACTGACTTGGTACTCAAAAACCCTTACTGCCCCTCTTTGGGCAGAGTCCCCGCAAGGCTGGCTGGACCAGGATGTGAGTGGCTGTGACCCGGGCTATGTATGTGGAGCCCGAGCATGGCTGGTGGAGAGCAGTTACCTGGTACGAGGTGACCAGCGAGAGCTGCGCCAAGCAGGAGGCCGGAGATGGAGCTGGGCCCACGGGTGCTGAGGAACGGCTGGGACCACGCTGCAGGTGCCATGTGTGCACAGAAGGCCCTTGACCATACGCACAGGTGCCCCCGGCCCTCAAGCACATATGGGGACACATGCTCGCAAATGGCTCAGAACCTCAGCAGGGAGTCGGAGAACTGTGGAGCCCCAAGTGCCACAGGGGCCAGGGAAGTGGCAGGGAGCCAAGTGCCTGTGGGTGCCGGGAGTCCTCTGAGCTGAATGGCTGCAGGCCAGGGTGCAAGGCCCAGCCCGGGAGGGCACAGCTGCCCTCCCCAAGGTCCAAGGTCCCTTGCAGGGGTGTTTCCTGTGGGTGACGTCCTGTCCACGTGGAGTGGCGGACGCCAGCATCATCTCCCTTTGACAGGAAGCAGAGGTGCTGGGTATGCGCTCGTGTGAGCTGTGCCCCTGGCTCCTAGACCCCTCCCAGCAGGTGCCAGCCCTCTTCCTGCCCTGTGCCCAGATCTGGGCCCCTTTGGCTCCCTGGGGTCTGGGCAGGGGGTTCTGAGCTCTGCCCTGCGAGGCTGACCCTGGGGCCTGGGGGTCCCTGGGGACTGAGCCCACTCAAAGCTGTGGTCTGAGTGGAGGAAGTGGGTTGGGACGGCCCCACAGGTGTCTTCCCCTCCACCTTTAACTTCTAATCAAGTAACTCCGGCACAGGACCGAGTCCCCCAAGCAGCACTGAGACATTTAAAGGACACAGATCTCAGGCCTGGCCTCCAGCCTCCAAGTGACCTGTGGCTGCAGGGTCAAGGCAGAGGCTTTAAGGATGACCTTGAAAATTAAAAAATTAAAAAAAAAAAAAGCATAGGCGGCGTGGACACCTCCCTGCACAGCACTTTGGTTCTTCTGGTCTTTTAACAAGAAATTGTTGATTTTAGGGTTAGATTATGCAACTACTCATTTTCAGAAAACAGAAAACCCCCTGGACTTCAATTCAGAATCTAATTTCTAGGCTTCCACCCATGTGGTTCCACTGGTGTCCTGCAGGGCTTGTGACCGGGTCCGAGTGCCGCTGTCTCCCAGAGGACTGCAGGGCAGTGTGGACCAGGTGTGTCGCCTGATCCAGCCCAGCGGCCAAGCCCCGGCCTCCACCCCAGGCCTTGCTTTCCTTACCGGAACTCGAGATTACCAGCCTCTCACCAAGTACGGTTGCGCTTTCAGTCCAGACTCTTCCCTGGTTCGGATGCTGGGGTGACTCGGGTGCGGGGGCTGCTGCAGTGCAGAGTCAGGACCACGGAGGGCTCTGAGTGTGTGCCCCCCTGCTCTGCACCGCTCTCCTTCCAGCATCACTCATCTGGGCCAGAACAGAGAAGCCCCCTGAGCTGAGGGGAGGCAGGCGACGGCCACAGCCTTCTTCCCTAGGCTAGACTGTGACACCCCTGGTTCCCAACTGCCTGCAAGATCTGGGCTGCCCCCCAGCAGGATGGAGCCAGGTGGTGGCCTGGTGTGCACCTGAGGGCTGGACTCAGTCCTTCCATCCCCCCTGAGGTCTGGATCTCAGGCTGGGGGCAGGGAGTCCCTGCCCAATGCCCTGAGGGGAGCAGCTCAGAAGCTCCCACTCCTTCCCCACCCCGGCCGTTTCTTGCTGCATGATCTGAGGTCGGCTCTGCAGATGTCCCCGCCACCACCCTCAGCCCAGGCCAGTCCAGCAGGTCTTGGGGTTTGCTGCCCATCTCCTCTCCTATAGGATTCCCAGAAGGGTACAAGAATCCAGGCGGGGTGCGGTGGCTCACACCTGTAATCCCAGCACTTTGGGAGGCCGAGGCGGGGGGATCACTTGAGCTCAGGAGTTCGGGACCACCCTGGGCAACATGGTGAAACCCTGTCTCTACTAAAAATACAAAAATTAGCCTGACATGGTGGCGGGCGCCTGTGGTCCCAGCTACTCAGGAGACTGAGGTGGGAGGATCACTTAAGCCTGAGGTTGAGGATGCAGTGAGCTGAGATCACACCACTGCACTCCAGCCTGGGTGACAGAGAGAGACCCTGGCTCAAAAAAAAAAAAAAAAAAAAAAGGGAGGCCAAGGCAGGCGGATCACCTGAGGTCGGGAGTTTGACCAACAGGTAGAAACCCTGTCTCTGCTAAAAATACAAAAAATTAGCCAGGCGTGGTGGCGCATGCCTGTCATCTCAGCTACTCGGGAGGCTGAGGCAGGAGAGTCGCTTGAACCCAGGAGGCGGAGGTTGTGGTGACCCGAGATTGCGCCATTGCACTCCAGCCTGGGCGATGAGCGAAACTCTATCTCAAAAAAAAAAAAAAAAAAAAAAAAAAGGAATGCAGTTTCTGCAATCCCTCAAGCCTCCAGCTGACATTCCCCATTCGTTGGCACATGGCGCTGGCTGTCCTCGCCATCCCACCCCCGGCCCAGCTCACGCTTGCGGTCAGCGGTGACACCTGCACACTGCCTGGTCTCCGTAGGTGTCCCGGTGTCCCGGTGTCCTCAAGGTTGCGGCAGGACCCTGGGCTTGAGCGCCGGCCCCCACCACAGGGGTGTGAGGATTTGGGATCCCCCAGATGGAAGGACCAGCAAGGCTGTATCCTGGGGCAGCTCCCGGGAGCCAAGGTGCCATAGGCTCCCCATCGTGTGTGGGGTGGAGGCTGCCAGTCCCAGGATTCCAGCGCCCCACTACTGCCACCAGCCAGGGCACGGCAGGGGTGGTATGGGCCCGCAGCGAGGGTGGGGCTGGTGCTGTAATGGCAAGGGACCCTCAGGAGAGGCCCTGAGACCCTGAGGGAGGACCCTGGGAAGCTGCTCCTAGGCCCACTCCTTCCTGCTCAGTGGGCCACATGTGGGGGCTGATGGCATCTGTTCTGGATGTGGCCCCAAGCAGTGCCTTGAAGGATGGGGAGGGACTGAGCAGGGTGCTGTGGTGGCTGCACGGGACCCTGGGAGTGGCAGGACAGTGGGGGAGGGCTGAGCGGTTCTCCCCATCTGATAATTTTGGGGGAGATGCAGGGCTTCCTGCTACCAGGCCTGACCCAAACAACTTCCTGGAGAAATGGAAGGCAGGCCACGGTGGCGGTGGTAGCCCAGGAGCCCTTAACTGCCACGAGCAGCTGCTGGAAGGACACTGCCCAGACCCTGCAGCCACCTGCACGTCAGCACTGGTGTCACTCCTTATTAACCACCTTGTTTCGGGGTGAAAGGAGGTGCTGTCCTTCCAACGTACAGAGGAGGGAACTGAGGCTCGAAGATTCCAAAGTCCCACGAAGTGGTGGAGCTGAGACTGACCCCAGGCCTGTGGGTCCAGCATGCCCTTTCACCATGCCAGATGGTGGGCACGTGTCTGGGCAGAAGGTCAGAGCTCCGCCTTATCTGCTCTGGACCAAGACACAGATCTGCGAGCCTGGCCCCCGGGATTCCCTTCAGGTTAGAGGCCACAGGCAAAACTGTAAGCAAAGTGGAAAGGCAACGGCAGGCCCCTCGCTGAGAATCACAAAGTATTTCAAGATGGTAACAGAGGGCAGCACACCAAACACGGGCCTCCGGCCACACAGGTCTTGGCCAGGTGGCCATACCGGGCTCAGCCGCTAAGAGGACAGCCCGGGGAGTCTGGCAGGAGGGAGGCCACTCACCTGGGGCCCGGCCTGCAAGAGACGGTGTGATCAGAAACTGAGACTCCATAATCAGATTTATTTTCCTCTAATAAGACAGTTTAGCATCTCCGAGTTTTGCATTCTACAGTCTTACAAACTTTAGTTATTAGCATCAGAAACACAAAAACATTGCAAGACCTCAAAACACAAATAAATACCAAATAAAACCACACATAATATACAATAAACAAAAATATAAAACAGTAATGCTATCAGAAAGTCAGGCATGTTGCTAACTCACAGTAACAACATGATTATTGCTGGGCAATAACTGACGGTCTTTTTTTTTTCTTAGAAGAGCGAAAACAGGACCCGAATCACTGGTCACAAAATCACTTGGACTGTCAAGATGTGTCCTCACAGCAAGCGGCTACTACAGACGCAACTTTTAAAACAGGCAGATTAAAAAGACAGGGTCAAATGAGAGATTGGCCTTCTTTGGTCTTTGTTTTTGGGTAACAGAACCGAACACAGAGGCACCGGCAGAGAACAGGCTGCATATCTGCAGATGCTGTGCAGCGTCGACACTGCCCTCTACACTTCACAGAACTTCTCCTACAGGCATTTCTTACAGAAATCACCGGACATCATGCCGGCTCGTGTGTTTTCCAATTAAGTCATTGAATTTGCTGTTGGAGGGTATCTTACTTGTCTGAGGGGACCAAGTTGTCAAAACCAATCATCACCTAATTACAGGAGTGGTACAGCGATCCTGGACTTCTAGCCTCTTTTCATGGTGAGAGTTCACAAGACAGACTAGACACAGTGCAAAAGGAGAAATGAAACGCACGCTCTGCTTGGCCACCGGGGCGTCCTCACCTGCACACCTGCCAGCCCCGACAGGGCCGAGGCTTCACACGTCTGCCCTGCAACCGCGTGTGGGGCACACCAGGGTCAGGCGGAAAATACCCTTGAAGTGAGGCTGGCCCTGCCTCACACCGCCTGCTGGCCCGGCTCCCTGATGCCGCCGTGCCTGTGACCATCGGCAGCAGCCTGGATGAGGCAGCAATAACGACCAGGTAGCCTGCCGACACCGACCTCACCTGGCCTGGGCCCCGGTGGGCACATTCTACTTTGGAGAAAACAGAACTACTGAGATTTGCAAACAGAAAACAGAACTATGGTCATGGGCTGAGAAGTAGATTTGGGTGACAGACCCTCATTCATCTCACAGACACAAAAGCAAAGGGGCTCCCAGCACTCTCCCTAGCTCTCCTTCTACAGTCTAATAAGTAAAGATCTGGACTAAAATTTTTAAAAAACAATATTTTACAGCTCTGCCAGAGCCCTTCTGACACACAAATTACCCCCAGTAGAGGGAGGAGTCTGGGAGGGCCGGGGATTGAGCAAGGGGCCCGCAAGGGGAGTCTGCGCCCGCCCAACCCTGCAACGGCTCAAGGAGACAGTGGCACTGCCACCCTGCCGGGGCTGTGCACAGGGTGATGGTCCTCGCACCAATCCTCCCTGTGCAGGGGAGAAAGGAGGTGTCAGCCCAGCTGTTGGAATCAGTGTACTCCCCGGCCCTCCCTTGGGCTGACAAGGAATGACCCCGCTGGAGACAGAATGGTTGTTTAAGGACCCATCCAGACCCCCCTTCCTTTGTCCGACATCACCTCTGGCTGTAGGATATGGGTCCACCATGGTGACTACCACCAGACGCCATCAAGCAAAGGGGGTGGCTGGAATGTGACATTGGCATGGTCGACATCCATGGCACACGTGGCCCCTGGCCCAGGGTGACTGAGGACCCTGGAGCAGGCTGAAGTGGTCTGGGAGGCAGCTGGCTGTCCCAGGGGCTGTGCCTGGAACTGCATCCTAACTGAGCTGGGCCACACGGGGTCATGGGGAAGCCTCCTGCCACAGCCAGTGCAGTGGGAGCCCTGAGAGGCGGTGGGCCTGTGGGGCCCGGGCTGAGGAAGTGGCCCAAGGAGCAGGAGCCCCAGTACGCCACACCGTGGCTCCCCGGCGCCACAAGCCAAGAAGGGCATGGGGATGGGGCAGGGAAGGAGAAACGAGGGAGAGGCAGGAGAAGCTGCCTGAGCACAGGGCTCCCTTGTTCAACTGGCTGTTGTGGCATCAAAGGGACACAGGTGCTGTCCCTCAGCAGAGGCTGCTCGGGGAGGAAGGGGTGGCGGAATGGGGCTGCAACCTGGGTCACAAGGGCCCCCTCTGTCCACCTGCACAGGGAACACACATCTGCAAGTCCAGGTCTTCGCCCAGGGCCCCGGCGAGGCTTGCGCTCAGGGGACAGCACCACTTTCATGCTTGACGGCTCCTAGAATTGACACAAATCCCAACCTGGCCGCCTGTGTGTCACCAGAGCACGGCGAGCTGAAAAGCCCAGCATACGCTGGGGCTTACTCAGGCTCCCTCCAGCCCAGCTGGGGCTGGCATGTCTAGTCCCAAAGCCAGGCCCCATGGGTCCCCCACTTCCACACCCTCACTGAGCCACCCAAACCTGCTGGAAAGGCCCTACGCCCAGCCTGGCCCCCATATCACAGACACACCCCAACTTCTAGCTCTGCAGGCTCCGCTGGACAAGCCCTAGAACCAGAGGGTCAGGCTTCCAGGCCCAGCTGTGGCTTGCACGTGGTTCAGTGTGGTCACGAGAGCCAGTGCCCTTCACGTGAGCCGGGCCCAGGCCAGCCGCCCAGCGTGCCTGGCAGCAGGGAGCAGCCCAAGACACAGTGTCCCGGAGAAAACTGCTCGAGGCAAGGGGAGAGGGGACATTGTTTTGTTACGAAGGTGATGGGGAAGCAGACCGGCTTAATTCATGCACAAAGGACTCAGTTGGTTTCTGTAAAGTACTGAGCAGCTCTGTCCTGCGGGGAGTTTGGTCACGTGTGGTAAACAAGCAACACCCCCAAGCATACAGTGTGCGCCCCCCTTTCCCACTTACTGCCAGGGCCCTGTGACGCGGGGAGGGCCGACCACTGCCCGAGGGACCACTGGGCCTCAGCTGCAGGGAGACCATGGCCCCAGGCTGGCCCAGGTGGTGAGCGCCAAGTGAGGGTGCCCGCGGGCCGAGGGCGGAGCAGCACAAGGCTTGCCCGCCGCTGGGAGAGGGGACACCGCCCCAGGCTGCTGCCCACTGTGCTGAGTACATGAGAGGAAGACACACTCAGAACAGAGACCCTGATACAACCAAACACAAGGACAAAGCATGTGACACGGGCCATCCCATCCTTAAGGACCCCCATCACTCAGGTTCAAGGACAAAGCATGTGACACGGGCCATCCCATCCTCAAGGACTCCTGTCACTCAGGTTACATCTGTGGGACCCTCGGGTGGGCCCCATGGCGTCCCGCCAGGAGCGTCTGCCTGGGAAGGACTACTGGAGACGTCCCAGTGACACGCACGGCTGCTTCTGGGGGCCACGCCAGGACTTCAACCCAGAGGGGAGGAAATGGTTCTTACCAGACCGAGATGTTGCATATCTTTCATCTAATATTGTACATTTTGTGAAGGGGAAGTTGCAGGGATGTCCCTGTTGTTAACCCCTGGCCTCAGGAAAACTACCTGAGGGCAGGTAGGGGACAGGCCTGAGGTGGGGGACACCTTCAAGGGAACAGTAGTTTTCCGCAGCTTCTGCAGGAAGTCCTTCCTTTATGAGCAGGGACACGCGACTCCCTCACAGGGCAGAACCAAGGATACTCATTCCCCCAAAACAATCCCAGGAGAGCGGGGAAAGGAAAGGCAGATAAGAACAACGGAACGCTTCGACCGCAAAAGGGCGCGGCGGGCCCCTCACGGGAGCTCAGGGCACGTGGGTGCGACGGAGGGCACTTCCAGCAGGCACTGGGGCGAAGGCACACCCAGGACAGATGGCAGCACCAGAGACAGGTGGGCCACCGGGCACCCACCAAGCTGTCCCCGCACGGCCACGGGGAGAGCCGAGGCAGGCAGTCTGACGTGCACGGCCCAGCTGGCCAATTGTGGGCGCGGCTTGTGGGCGAGTGGCACAGGTGTGACGGTTCGCACACATTGGTTTTGCCTAAGAAGCACCCGTCGCGTGTAGCACCCATCAGTGGTAAGAGCACCATGAAGCGTGGTGCATAGCAAAAGGGGTGCAGGGGCCGGGCTCCAGGCTTCTAATCACAGTTGGACACTGAGAGACAGTAAACAGTGAGTTGAGAAAATGCCGTCCGGGCAGGCGCAGGCTGGGACGACGGGCCCTGTGGCCACCCTTCCCGCCAGGGTGGTGGTCAGGAGCGCCCGTTGGTCAGCCTGGGCAGGCCCCCGAGCAGCGGTCTCTGGAATGCTCAGAGGGTTCTGCTTCGGGCTGTGGGGGTGCCCACGGCCCCGTTGGGGACACGGAGAGGCTCAGCTTCTGTTCCACACCTGCCTCCCTCAGGGTGGGACCAGGCCGTACTTGGACCAGGCGACTCACTCGTGGGGCCTAGAGATTTGGAATCTGTGGTAATTAAGCAGCGGAGGCTCCAGAAGCCGACGGTGGAGCCTGGCTTCCCCTCAGCAGGTGCAGAGGTGTCTGAGGGCCCTTGTAGAGACAAAGATCTAGTGGTGGAGAGAAAAGTCTGGTTAAACTAGCACTTTCTAGAATTATGCTCAACACAAACCCAGGGTGGAGAAGCAGCATGTCACATCTAAGGCACATGTACCGTATGCCACCAGCTCTATGCACAATGTTGCTTTCGGAGACCGTTGACGGCATGCAGCAAGATGACGGGACGGAGAAACACACCTGCGGGCCTCCCTCAGCAGTCACCCGCCCACCCCTGACATGGAGACCGAAGGCCGGTGCTGTCAGCAACAGAGAGCTCGTCCGAACACATGGGGCAGAATCCAAACACCTACAGGATTTTGTTTAGAACTCCAAAGTTCAACGGATGCCCTATTTTAGGGTGAAAACAATTATAAATCTGAAAATGATGCACAGCATCCATGAGCGAGGCTCCGTTCAGAATTGTGAAGTCGTGTCATTAACTACGACAGATATTGAAGGTTTACATTTCTAACGAGAAATAACAACAGGTTGAATATTCTCTTTCCTATCACAAGTGATAACCAGTGTTTGATATTTTATATTTTCTTCCAAGAAATATCAGTCTATCAATGTTTTAAAATAAAATGTTTGCAGTAACAATTACTTGTAGAACTTTAAATTAAAAAATGATTCTGAATTGAGACTTTCAAAAAAAAGACCTAGGTATACTTCAGGGTCTTCTGACAAACAAATTATTAAAACAGAGACCAGATGAGGCCTTAAAAATAGACAATATACTGTATTTGAAACAAAATTGCACTCTTGAATTTTAGAAAGAAGATATCAGAATTGCATTACTATTTCATAAATTCTCCTTTTACTTAACATGCTGACATGTCCAGCTATCCCCACGTGTGTGTGTGTTTTTTTGGTGTTCAAGGAAGAAAAATCATGTTTCTTTTGTTTAGCATATATGTTTTCCACCTTAATTAACTAGATCTTTAAAAATGAAAATGAAAACCTTCTCTGACAGCAATATTTATCTTGTTGAAGGATAAATAATTCTTCAGAGTGAAGTGTGGCTAGTCTATTATAAAATGTGTCAGGTGTGCTCACGCGTGGCTCCTCCCGTCGGCACGCGTCCACCTTCTGCCACTTCCTCCGTCTCACAAGGTCCTTTTCTGAGCGCGAGGACCTCAGTGAAGACAGACCGGTTCAAATCCCCCAGAGGAGTTGCCTTCTGCTAAATCCACCTCCCCAGCTACTCATCAGGGATCGGGCAGATCCGAAGTATCCACTATGACTTTAATAAAAATTGTATCATCTTTAATATATGTCCCATTTTCTAGAACAGTTTGGGCCACAAAGACTGGGCAGCCAGAGGCGATGTTCATCTCTCCTGTGGGCTTCTTGAAGCTGCTGCTGTTGGGGTCGGGCTTGAATGCATCTCCCAAATGACGTCGAGAGGACCCCTGATCCATCAGCATGAGTGTCACCTTCTGCTTAAATGGCCAAGGAAGCAGGGCATCATATTCTCCACGCATGATGACAAAAAACAGCGACAAGTGCGTCCCCTTCCCCATCCCGTCCCCGTTCAGGTAGACCCTGGCACACATCTTATAGCCAAAGTAGCCAGTGTAGAAAGGCTGGCTGTAAAGGGACAGGGTCTTCCCCATGACGGCCTCCTGCTTCCGCCGCTTATAGTCGCGAATCTTCCAGATGAGCACGCCGTTGTAGCTGGCGGTCTCCAGGACCTGGAAGCGCAGGTCCATGTCGGCCAGGCGGATGTCGTGCACACTCAGCATCTGGTCATGCCGGCTCAGCTGGGACTCCAGCAGGCCTGCCACAGGTGAGGAGGGATTTGGTGAATGAGACAGGTGAACGTCAGAAAGGTTAGGAAAGCAAAGCTGCACCAGCACTTGTTATTTTATTTCATTTTTTTGAGACGGAGTCTCGCTCTGTTGCCCAGGCTGGAGTGCAGTGGCACCATCTCAGTTGACTGCAACCTCTGCCTCCCAGGTTCAAGCGATTCTCCTGTCTCAGCCTCCTGAGCAGCTGGGATTACAGGTGCCCGCCACCACACCTGGCTAATTTTTGTATTTTTAGAAGGGACAAGGTTTCACCATGTTGGCCAGGCTGGTCTCGAACTCCTGACCTCAGGTGATCCACCTGCCTCGATCTCCCAAAGTGCTGGGATTACAGGCATGAGACACCGTGCCTGGCCCCCCGCCCTTTTTTTTTTTTTTTTTTTTTTTTTTTTGCTGGAGTGCAGTGGCGCAATCTCGGCTCACTGCAAGCTCTGCCTCCCGGGTTCACACCATTCTCCTGCCTCAGCCTCCCGAGTAGCTGGGACTACAGGCGCCCGCCACCACGCCCGGCTAATTTTTTGTATTTTTGGTAGAGACGGGGTTTCACTGTGTTAGCCAGGATGATCTCGATCTCCTGACCTCGTGATCTGCCCGCCTCAGCCTCCCAAAGTGCTGGGATTACAGGCGTGAGCCACTGCGCCCAGCCTCATTTTTTAATTTTTAAAGAGGCAAGGTCTCGCTCTGTTGCTCAGGCTGGCATCAAACTCCTGAGCTTAAGTAATCCTCCCACCTCAGCCTCCCAAAGCACTGGGACTATAGGCCACACCACCATGCCCAGTCACACCAGCATCTGAATCAACAATATAAAAATCACAGTGGTTTCTGAGGGCAACACCAGCAAAACTGTGTAGACAGATGTCCTGAGGCCACCGCCTCCCAGGGAAGAGCCCAGGTCCCTGCCCCAGTTTTACCACAGCTCCCATGTCCACAGCCCTGTCTGTCTGGACATAGTACTAGGCACAGCCTGCTGACAGGGGATGTCCTGGGCGGTTGACCTGCCTGTGTGTCAAAGGACACCTCACTGCAGGGTCCAAGACAGAGCGCTCCACTGTGGCTTCCTGGGAAGCCCGCTGGTGGGAGCTCCTGGGAGCAGGAGACAGCTGTGCTCTCCCCAACCCTTCCTCCGGCCTCAGCACCCGCAGGTGGCCTCTGCTCTCTTGGAGGCTAAGCTGCTCCCCTCTCCTCCAACCTCATTCTCTGCCTGCTTCGTCCGGCCCCACACACACACCGGTAATCTGTGTTCCTTTCTGCCATTAATCCTCTTCATGTAAATATTCCCAATACTCTTTCAGTCCCCAAAGCCATAGGCCCACATCTGCTTGTGGATCAGAAACATGCTGGCAGAGCGCAGTGGGACTGCTGCCCCCCGGCCCTTAGGAGTGGGGTCTGGGGCGCCCCCACCAGCAGGTCCTGGCCTCTGCCATCTGCACTTGGGCCTGTCCTGCGGGTCACCCTTCGGCCAGTCTCTCCTGGGAGGGCTTTGCAGCTTCCCGTGGCTGCTGCTGCTCCTACTCTCTACACCATGTAGGGCCTCACACGGAGGGGACAAGCGTTTGTCTTTGCTGGGGGACTCTCAGCAGGAAAGTCATCACACCTCTGCGTGTTACCCACAATTAGGAAGAACTTCCCAAGGCACATGTACCTAACACAGCCCTCATCCCACGGACCCCGCCCCGGCACTCACCCGGGGCCCAGATGCACACTGCTGGCCCAGCTCCGGCCCCTATCTCACCTGTGTTCCGAGCCACTTGCCCCGCGCTCTTGTCCACACTCTCCAGCTCGGTCACGCGGTTCTGGAGGGACTCCACGCTGCTCTTCATGCTGTCTGCTTCCTCCCAGTTCTGCCGGAAAGGCCGGATCTCCTTGTCAAGTTCCTTCAGTTTCTCTGCTTGGCTGTCTATCACTCGCTTCCAAACCAAAGGTGTTAAAAAGCAAAACATAGTTAGGACTCGGAAAATGCTGCACCGCCTCCCATCAAAATACAGACGGGTTAGGAGCAGAACAGTCACAGAGGCCTCTGTATGAGGCCTGCCACCGGAGGCTGACTCCAGGAGCGGGGCTCTGCATCGGGCCTCCTGGGAGCTCCCTGGGAACAAGTGCTTGTGCCAGCGGGGAGCACTCGAGGTGACGTGAAGCCACATGGAAGAAAACAACAGGAGGCTCCCCTATGTCAGCTTGCTTTGTCAACAGAGAGCCATCAGGAAAGTGAAGTGACAGGTGGCAAGTGTTCAGAAGACCGGGGGAGAGGTCTCCGCTGTCTCTGGGGCAGGCAGCAGCTCATGCTTCTGCTGCCTACAGCCCCTGCCCAGGCTTCCCTGTTTCACAGCAGCACTGGTGCCGCCTGCCCACCTGTTTCTCACACGCCCACACCCTGGCGTCAGCCAACTCCACCAGCTCTCCTGTTCAGATACCCAGATCCGACCTCACCCTCACACTCCCACGTGTCCCTCCCAGCTCTTCTCCCAGGCCACAGCAACTGTGCGGGGCCACAAGTCTCCCATGGACATCTCCTCTGCAGCCCTCGTATACCTCGGGGGCCATAGTACAGAGGGTCCCTGCTTCCCAGAGAGGCCTCACCCCTGTAAGTGAAGGTCCCACGGGGCAGGTGGCCCTGCATGGCTGCCACAGGGTCTCAAGTTTAGGATGCCAGAATCATGTCCATGTAGCCTCATCTTCCCTTGGAACTTCTAAAGGCCTCCTACCCTGCTGCTGGGTCTGGGGCAGAAGCACAGCCCTGTCTCTGTGGCTGCAGGGGGTGCCCCAGAACGACCCCAGGGTCCCAGGAGAAGACTCCCACTCCTCAGACTCCTCCCACCTGGATGGTGGCAGGAAAGGGCCCCAAGGCATGTCCTCAGGCCCTGGGTGAAACCCAGTGGGCCGATGCCGCAGACGCAGGGGTCTTCCCCCGCTGGCTCCACACTCAGGCTGCCAGGCCCCAGCGAGGGAGGCAGGAACGCAGAAACCCTGCCACGAACACACGAGGCTGCCAGCAACCAGGCCTGACTTTATGCTACTTCATTTAACTAATTCAGAAAGCCCTTTCCCAAAACACACAGGCCACTCATATTTGTCACTACCTGGAGAGGTGGGAGCTGTACTCTGCCCTGGTGGCCCAGTCTGTGTTAAGGGGCTGGATTGTCCACCTGTGAGATGAAGCCAGGGACTTTCACTTCAAAAAATGATGTGCATTTTCAAGCAGCTTGTGACGGCTGGAGAGTTTAGTGCTCAATGCAGCTGTGGAATGACTGAGCCACCTCACAAGCTGCGGGCCACACCGGGTGCTCAAGGGGCGGGCCCCAGGGCCCCCTGAATTCACTTCTCCTTTTGGAAGTCTATTTTTAAACATCTAGGTTTCAGCACCTTTGCTGGCTGTTAATAACCACGAAGACACAAACATGACAGGTCTGGGTGGCTTTTTGGACGTAAAAGCAGTGTTATTCTTCCTGTTCTTTCCAAGAAACATGATATTAGTTAACCTCTAAAAAGTAAGGATAATTTCTCTAAAGAACACCTCTTTCCACTGTCACTGTCCCTTTAAACTGACACTGTCACTGTCCCTTTATTTTACACAGTCATACATGCTCAGAAGGATATTTAATCAGCTCACCAAGTCTACTTGCTGGGGGACAATACCACTGATGACACTGAACACCCAAATCACACGGCTCCTCTACTGAGCACTGGAAGCCTCTTGCATCTCCACCTTCTAATACTGTGCACTGAGCTGGCGGGGGTGCTCGCGAGTGGCAGGGGAAAGTTAATGAAAACCTGATCAACAGAGGTCTGAGAGACGCCCTTTGTAAGTTAGCAAACCCTGAAATGAAGCATGAGTCCCAGGCAGGGTGGCCCAAGACAAGCTGCACCTCACGCTGAGCCTCAGACCCCCGAGGTTAAGAGGGGGATGGCACCGAGCCACCCCTCCCCGTGATGGTGCTACGCAAGGGCACGCCTGACCTTGAGCACAGAACGGGGAGTCTCCAGCAAGGACTCCCCCGCACAGCAGGGGCCCCCGAGTCAGGAACACACAACACGCGTGCACTGCATGCACAGACCAGCGCGACTAAATAAAAGGCGTCTCCACGAGCAGCAAGGGAACTCGGGCTATTTTTAAAACAGGCCTTTCATCTGTATCAATGGCACCGTTTCAAAGCAGAACGCAGAGTCACATCAAGTGTTCTCTAAAACCCAGCAAACGTGATTTCATCCTTGAAGAACGGTCTACACTCAGTCACTGCAGTTTCTATAAAAATAAATCTCAAGTGCAGGTGTGGAACGGTACAGAAAAAAGACTCCGACACAGAGCTGAAGAGACAAAATGCACTCCACATCAACAATCCAAATCAGAAGGTCTGCCTTCAGGGAGCATCAGCCCGTGAGCCTCACACACTTGCACGCCAGGGCTGCAACTGCGTCACCTGCTGTGATGCCTCACTCTCAGGCCACTGGGACCCTGGCACACAAGCCTGGCACTGTGAGAAGCCCAGCGGTGCCAGCAACCTGAGTGAGGGCCGCGTGGATGGACATCCCTGCCTTCTGTCCCAGCGTGTGCTCCTCTGCGTGTGCCCTGTGGACCCCCTGACTGCAAGAACCATCAGTTCATCTAGTCCACTGACACCAGAAGCCTGGGTCACGCTCGCACCTATGCTATCTTCTTTTTTTTTTTTTTTTTTTTTTGAGACAGAGTCTTGCTCTGTCGCCCAGGCTGGAGTGCCATGGCACAATCTTTGCTCACTGCAACCTCTGCCTCCCGGGTTCAAGCGATTCTCCTGCCTCAGCCTCCTGAGTAGCTGGGATTACAGATGCCTGCCACTGTGCCCAGCTAATTTTTCTATTTTTAGTAGAGACAGGATTTCGCCATCTTGGCCAGGCTGGTCTTGAACTCCTGACCTTGTGATCCACCCGCCTTGGCCTCCCAAAGTGCTGGGAATAGGGGCATGAGCCACCGTGCCCGGCCTAGGCTTTTTTTTTTTTTTTTTTTTAAGAGTCTTGCTCTTTCTCCCACGCCTGACTGCAGTGGTGCTATCTCGGCTCACTGCAAGCTCTGCCTCCCGGGTTCACGCCATTCTCCTGCCTCAGCCTCCCAGGTAGCTGAGACTACACGCGCCGGCCACCGCGCCCGTTTAATTTTTTGTATTTTTAGTAGAGACGGGGTTTCACCGTGTTAGCCAGGATGGTCTCAATCTCCTGACCTCGTGATCCGCCCGCCTCGGCCTCCCAAAGTGCTGGGATTACAGGCGTGAGCCACCGTGCCCGGCCTGGCTGTCTTCTTAATAAAGAAAAACAGGATATTTAAGAAGTAAAATATTAAGAACTCATCGCTCCCCGGGCGTGCAAAAGCAAAGACACTCTTGAATTCCACTCCTTGACCCCCCGCCTGCACCCCCACTGCCACAGCCAGACCATCGGGCCCTCTGTGCTTCAACTCCCGCCATCACCAGGACTCTAGGGTCTACTGGAGAATCAGACAAGGAAGAAAGAAGAAGACCCCAAGTGACGTGTGCCCTCATCACCTAGGTGGTCCACAAACATGGCTGGAGGAGTGCCTGGAGCTGGCCAGGAAGAGAAGCAGGAGAAAAAGACATCTGTGCAGCAGCATGGAGCCTCTCAAGGAACAACAAGCTGGTCCACTTTAGCACGGGGAGTGGGGCGAAGCTGGGAAGGTGACTGGTGGCCAGTCACAGAGGTTTTCTGGGCCACAGTAAGATTTTACGATAAACCCTTCCTGGGGCAACCGGAAGGGCTCTGAGGATGAAACAGTGGAGAACACGGCTGGGCTGGGCTGCCGCTCAAGAGGGTGGGCGGGGCCTGCAGCAGCAGAGGGATGGCCTGGCCCGGTGCAGCTCCCACACAGCCAGCACCTCCGGGCATCAGAAGGCTTTCAATCAGCATTTCCTGAGGATGGACAGTGCAGAATCCTCCTGGCCAAAGATCACCAACCCCAAAGTGGTCCCAAAGGTAACACTGAATTTCCCCTTTCAAAAAACCACACGGTTGGAAGGACCTTCTGTGTAGACCACGCCTGCTCAACGGGTCACATGGAGAAGAGTTTTTACACATTTCAGGCAGGGCCGTGTCCCTGCACTCAGGGGAATCAGGCGCGGGCAGCCTGCTCTGAGTCCCTTCCCTAAACACAACCTGCTCTCCGCCACACCCAGCCTCCTGTGGGGAAGAGGTGGGTGTGCCATCACCTCCGACTCGTCACAGGTCAGGGGACACTGGCTGTGCCATCACCGCTCCACCCTCACTTCTCTGGCCTTGGCAACTTGGTTTCCCCCTTTCTTTCTGACTTATGCTTCACTGGTTCATCCACTCACAAAAGTTCTCAAGCAGAAATCGCATACCATAGAGTGATTAAACTCAACTAAAAAGTAAATGAGAACACCTGACCGGAAGGGGAGAAACTGAAGATGAACGCAGAGGAAATCTGAGGTTTGGGATGGGGCGTCAATACATCACTGTGTATGTTCTAACTTTTTGTTGTAAATGAATCCAGTACTTGTGCATTCTTCCTTCTGTTGTGGCTATTTTAAGAGGTGATTTCCCCGGCCTTTCCAGTGCCGCTCTGAGGCCCAGGTCAAAACACAGCAATGATCTCATGAACAGCCAGAGCTGCTTGCCAGGGAGCGCAGGTGCGGGTGGGCCACAGGGTGGCCACGGCCCTGCAGCAGTGGCCTGACCAGTCGCCTTGGCCAGTCTGATGACCGACACATTGCTGGGCCCTCAGCAAAATGCTGGGGGCTTCCAGCGGGAGGCTTGGTGTTTTAAGAAACATTGTACTTTATTTGGCTTGATTTAATGCTAATGACTTGGGCCTTTTCTAATACAATCTAATGTTTCATTGTGTTCTCTCTTTTTCTCTCTGGGTAACTACAAAGTATAATAAAAATGAAATTAATTTAATAAATCCCTATGCAATTCAAGTCACTATGACTCATCTCCAATGTCAAAAAGTGGAGAAAAGGCATTCTCAAAGATGCCATGACTCTGTGCTATTAGAAGTATTTTCTCTTCCAGATAATCTAGGGATACACCGTTAAGTTCAGGCCCTTCAGTGACATGAGTGATTTTTCCACGGTGTGTGACACACCCATGGGAATTACTATCACAAACGCACATGATTAAGTGAATGTGCAGAGAGCATCTACAATGATCATCTATTAACAAGCATCCCACAGACAGCTGTGACGACAGACGACAGGAGGAGCGACATTTCATCAGTCCCCTTTACATCATCGCCTCTATTCAGGGTGGCAAAGGTTCACTGGTTTGTTCTCCTGGAGGTGCGTGTGGATTTCCACAGTGAAACCCAGCGGGTGAGCGTGTGTCACTGGAAAGCTCACAACAGAGTAGCGGGGCTGCACAGCACCTCAGTGCAGGAAGTGAGACTTTGCACACAGCAACTACTCATGAACAATATGAAATCTTAAATAATAAAAACAGCTAATTTAAAAAATACAGGCTTCGCATCTTATTTCTCCAACAGTAGATCAAAGTCATGGAAGAGGGGTGGAGGCTTGCTCTTCAGAGAAAAGGCAGTAAGAAAATGCTGACCTACAGCTTCCCAGGCCGGGCTTGTGCTAGCCCAGCTGCCTTTTCTAAGCCTTCACCACTTAGGCCAGAGAAATCAGTCGCCTTTCTCCTTGCAAAGGTCAAGGACTCAGCTCAAGCAGTTCGCTAAGAAAGCCCTAAAGGGGAACACAGGCAAGGTCCTCTACCCTTTGATCTGGCCGTAGTCCTAAGATTCTTACCTGTAAATGAAGGATTTTGGATTCATTATTTCGAAGCATTTCCTTTTGTCTCTCAATTTCAATTTCAAAGCTACATATCTGATTGTGCAAACTTTGTATGCTCTTGTTTTTTTCTACACTTTCATTCTGCAACAAGGAAACCTAAAAAAGAAATTCTTTAATTAATGTAACCAAAAGTGGTTTTCATATTAATTAATGATATCAATTAAATTTTCATAATATACGCCTTCTGTTAGCTTATTGACAGAGTTTCAGAAGAAAAAAACCCCTTCAAACAGAAAATGGTAGTCCTGGTACTTTTCTTTCTTTTTTTCCCCTCTAGAGACAGGGTCTTGCTCTATCCCCAGGCTGGAGTGCAGTGGTGCAATCATAGCTCACTGCAGCCTTGACCTCCTGGGCTCAAGTGATCCTCCCACTTCAGCCTCTTGAGTAGCTAGGCCTACAGGTACATGCCACCACCATGTCTGGTTAGGCTTTAAAAAAATTTTTTTTTTAGAGATAGGGTCTTGCTATGTTGCCCAGGCTGGTCTCAAACTCCTGGCCTAAAGTGATCCTCCTACTTGAGCCTCTCAAAGGGTAGGGATTAGAGGTGTGAGTCACCATGCCCAGCCAGTCCTAATTTAATAGGGAATCCTATAAACAGTGTTTCTCAGAATCTCTTCCAGTAATTAGGGTGAGGCAAAGTGAAGCAGCTGACTGAATTTCAGAATAAATGAGATGCTTTTTCAAGTTTTTGCTAAAAACTAGCAAATCTTTTACCAGAGTATTTTTCAATTGTTGACCAGGAAACACAGTAAGAAACAGATGCTTATGTATCACCCCATTTATACCAACGTGTGTGTGTATCCCTGAGAACAGATGTCATAAAGCCGTACTTGCCCTAATAATTTACAATGCACCCTGATATTTTTTCTTTTATTCCATTTCATTTAAGAAAATACTAGTCCCTGAAGAACGTTATGCTAAGTGGAATAAGCCAGGCACAGAAAGGCAAACAGGATGCACTCTCATTTGGACGTGGGATCTAAAAAAGTCAAGCTCACAGAGGCAGGGAATGGTGGTTACCCAGGCTGGTGGAGGGGGGTAGTGGGGGTAGGCTTGTGGAGCTGCTGGGCAAAGGGCACAGAGCCTCTGTTAGACAGAAGGGCGGACGTTTTTCAGCCCACTGAACAGCATGGTGACTGTGATTCATACTAACGTGTGTTTCAAGACTGCTGGGGGAGCAAACTTTAAACGAAGTGACGTGATGGATACGTTAATTAGCTCGATTAAATTATTCCGCAATGTGTGTGTGTATACCAAAACATTACACTGTACCCCATAAATATAAACAATGCTGGTCACAACCTACTAAATTATTTCACATCCACCCAGGGGCCACACCCTGCAGTCTGAATAGCTCTGCCAACATAATGAAAGCGTGATGAGAATACAAAAAATTACATGGGTGCTGCACCCTTGGGGCCAGCCTGCTTACCCTCAACATGGAGAGGCAGAGCTGATGCCCGAGGATATGCTTCCACGGAAGCACAGAAGAGCCCCTGCAACCCACGTCAGCCGAAGGGAGGACTTGCTGAGTGAGCATTTCCAACCCCACCTTTGACCTTTCCAAAATCTTTCTGAAACATAATTAGCTCCCAAAGACAAATTAACACCTGGTCTCAAAGATGAAAAGTTCAAGGGTAACTCCTACGAGGCTTTCTTCCTCACAAGATTTTTACAAAGGGCATCTTGACCCCCCACATATTAACGAGTATCTCTATCCATCGGGGTGGTGGTCTCCACCCCAGAAGACCCTAAGCTCTGTGCCAGATCCAATGTGTGCCCCTCCAACGATGTACACTCTAAAACCACCAACGCCTGGGGACCAATGGTCACAAAGGTGATGGCCCGAGGGCATCTCGGCATGAAACCAGATGTGATAAAGAGCTGACTCCTAATGCTGTCCATCTAAAGGACAGCCAGCCTAAAGATGAGTGTCCTTTTCATATTCGGCACAGTTGGCCAAGAGACATCTTTTGAAGCAATCGCTATCTTATTTTAAAACAAGTATGTATTTACTAAGGAATACAAAACTTGCAATGTCTCATGGGCAAAATATAACTTCACTTTCCTAGGATTTTACTCCGCAAAGGCTTCCTTCCTTCCTTGCCTCATACGTCCACGAACTCCTACAAGTGATCGACCTGCACGAATGTGGAGCGGGCCACATGCAGCATCGCGTGGTGGTTGTGTCCCTCTGAAAGTAACAATTCATTCATTTCCATCTGTCAAAGACGGGACAGAATTCTCAGACTCTTTATTCTCATATCCCTGTAAAAAGATGACATGTATGCCAACTCTTTTGACAAAAACCTCAGTAATGTCTCCAAAACATTGTCAATAGGCCAGCTGTGATGGCTCGTACGTGTAGTCTCAGCACTTTGGAAGGCTGAGGCAGACGGACCACTTGAGCCCAAGGAACTGAAGACCAGCCTGGATAACAACATGGCGAAACCCCACCTCTACAAAAAAATACAAAAATTAGCCAGGCGTGGTGCAAACGCCTACAGTCCCAGCTACTGGGGAGGCTGGATGGGATCACTCGAGCCCGGGAGGTCGAGGCTGCAGTGAGCCATAATTGCTCCACCGCTCTCCAACAAATCAAGCAGTTGAGAATGAGCAGAAGCAGCTTACAGCAATGAACACACATGCCACACTAAACTCAACTTCTTTCACTTTAGGACTTCCCTTATTTAAACTACTTATTTATTTATTTAATCAAAGAATCCAACTCCCAGGTCCTGCAGATCACTGCTTCCACTTGTCTAGCAGGGAGATGCCGTAGGCACAGGAAAGTCCACCTGGCAGGTGTGTTCCAAGGAGCCGGCAAAACACCCGCCCCTCAGGAGGTCCGAGATTCTCTGCAATGAGAACATCCTTTACTCCAGCCCACTTTGGTGGGCTTTATATTTCCCCTCCATTTAAGCTTTCTTAAAATATAAAATGGGTGTTTTTAAGTCCACATTTTGCAGTTTTTCTTTAGTTTGACTATGAATGTGAGGATCGGTCTTTTTTTTTTGGACACAAGTCTCACTCTGTCACCCAGGCAGGAATGCAGTGGCACAATCTTGGCTCACTGCAACCTCTGCCTCCCGGGTTCACGCCATTCTCTTGCCCCAGCCTCCCGAGTAGCTGGGATTATAGGCGCACACCACCACACCTAGCTAATTTTTTGTATTTTAGTAGAGATGGGGTTTCACCGTGTTGCCCAGGCTGGTCTCGAACTCCCGAGCTCAGGCAATCCACCCGCCTCGGCTTCCCAAAGTGTTAGGATTACAGGTGTGAGCCACCGTGCCCGGCTGAGGATCGGTCTTTTCGAACCAGCTCAAACATTCTATTTTCTATGACAGATGAACAAAATAACCTAAGAAATTCCAACTAAATAATTCTATAATAAGAAATAAATTTCCATTTTAAGTAAACATAAATATCTCTGCTGTTTGTCCAGCCTTTGCTTTTGGACCTAGCGAAGGGCACCATACACCTTCTCGTGAGCACAATGAGAATGTGCAGAGCCGAGTTGGCTGGCCTGACAACAGGGTGGGGACTCTACTCTGATGGACAGAGTCCGGGAGAGATCAGTCCTTTGGCAACGTCCAAGAGGGCAGTGCACAGCTGTGCATCCTTCACCCTCGGGGCTTTCATCATGACTTGGCTGGAGATAGTTTAAACATATGAGGCATTCACAGAGTGAGAAACTGCTGCACTGTGTGTGGGTGGGCTGCTCTGGTATGTCCTGGGGTTTCCAATGATGCAAACCATTCACTTTCAGTGGGGAAAAGAGCACAGAATGGAAAGGAAGGAGCCGAATCCCCACAGGGACTCGGCCCCGAAAGGCTGCCAGATGACACCACGGTCCACAACCATCCTGCTGGATAACCACGTGCTGCAGACCTGTTCAACTACTGTGTATCTAACACAGTGGTAACAAAGCCCATTCTTTTTTTTTTTTTTTTTTTTTTGAGACAGTCTCATTCTGTCGCCCAGGCTGGAGTGCGGTGGCGTGATCTTGGCTCACTGCAAACTCCACCTCTCGGGTTCAAGCAACTCTCCTGCCTCGGCCTCCCAAGTAGCTGGGACTATAGGTGCCTGCCACTATGCCCAGGTAATTTTTGTATTTTTTTTTTTGGTAGTGACGGGGTTTCACCATGGTGGCCAGCTTGGTCTTCAACTCCCGACCTCAGGTGATCCACCCGCCTCGGCCTTCCAAAGTGCTGGGATTACAGGCATGAGCCACCACGCCCGGCCACAAAGCCTATCCTTAAAATGAAGGGAAGAACCTTCTAAATGAGAAACACAGCATCTATGAGAGATAAGAAGCCTTGTGATCTATGCCTATAATTTTAAAAAGACAGAAATAAAATGCCAGCTTCAAAAAGAGGGAAAAAAAGATTCCTAGGTAAACCTTTGCTGAACTCAGAGCAAATGCTCTATGCTCACGGGAAGATGGCCAGGATTCTGCGACTATGAGTTCTGCATTGCTGCTCATCAGCACTGCTCTGCTCCATGTGTGTGCACAGGATGCCAATCCTTCCACTGCTTCTCAACCTCAGCTCAAGCATTTAGATGCAAAACTCTCTTACGGCAGATTAAAGGGAAATCTTTCGATTTAAAATTTTAGACTCCTTGCAGTATATTTACATTTTAAATTGCTGGGATTTAACACTGGAAACAAGACATTCAAATCTTTACGAAACTCAAATGTCAACTCCACTGGCTGTACTAATTCACCATAGTATTCTCCTACTACAAGTTCTCAATAGATGTTTGTTGAATATTGAATTAAGTTTATATTTTTGTAATTAAGCCACAATGGTAGATCCTATAACAACTTCTTCTCTATCAATTCTTAGAGGTTTTCATCTTCTCATGAAAAGAAGGCCCCACTGAGCTGAACATCACAGAACAAACTCCACTGAGAGCCAGCATTATTGCAGGAATGTGCTTGCTCCTGCGCCTACAGGCCTGCAATGAAGGCCTCTTACGCGGTGGCTCATGCCTGTCATCCCAGCACTTTGGGAGGCCAAGGCGGGCAGGTCACCTGAGGTTGGGAGTTCGAGACCAGCCTGACCAACATGGAGAAACCCCGTCTCTACTAAAAATACAAAAATTAGCCAGGTGTGGTGGTGCGTACCTGTAATACCAGCTACTTGGGAGGCTGAGGCAGGAGAATTGCTTGAACCCGGGAGGCAGAGGTTTGCAGTGAGCCGAGGTTGCACCACTGCACTCCAGCCTGGGCTACAAGAGCAAAACTCTGTCTTGAAAAAAAAAAAAAAAAAAAGAACAGCATGGGAGAGTGAGTCTTTCTGGGAAGTGGCCCCGTCTATGTGGAGAGCACATCAAGTTTCACAAGGTGTCAAATGACAAAATCAATTGTAATCGTATCAAATATTTTTTCCTGTTTGTCTCTTGTAAAAAACATAGAAGTTTAACGCATTTAGAGGGGCAACCACCCCGGTCAGAGCTGGCAAACTTATTCTGTAAAGAGCCAAGTAGTCAATATCTCGAGCTGTACAGTCCACATGCCTCTTAACTCTGCTGCTTTCGAGCAAAAGAAGCCACAGACAACACAGAGTGAGTAAGGATGGCTGTCTTCCAATAAAACTTTGTTTACAAAAAAAAAAAAACCAGCAGGGTGGGGACTGGGCATCTGATCATCTCTGTGCTGGATGGATGCTAAAATAATCACAATGTGATTGACTTTAAAAAAGCACTTCACACTTGCTTGGCAATTAAAAAACAAAGAACAAAAATAAAACACCTTCATTTATAAGCTCAAGATCACATAGAGTTTTTTTTTGACATTCTTTTGATACGGTTTCTTTTATCCAAAACCCACTAGTAACTATAAAAAGGTTTTGTCTTTAAATAATCTGAAGAGATGATACAAATCCCATAGCAGCAGGAAAGCGTGCGGCCCACCTTCTTCTCGAGCGAGTTGCTCCACTCCTTCAGCAGGTTGACGTGCTGCACGGCGGAGCTGGCCTCGTGGGCCTTGATCTGCTGGTTTGTCCCCTGCGAGAGCAAAGATGTGAGGCATTCAGCGAACCTCGCTGCATTTCAAAGGGCAGAGAGGCTAACATACGACCCTAAAAGCAGCACTAAACACAAAGAGGGGAGACCTATTTGCGTCAAGTGAACAGGGAATCTCTGCGCCTAAGGAGGGCTCTGCTCAGGGCCACCTGGCTACTGCGTGCAGGTGAGGAGGCCGCCAGGAGCAGCAGAGCCAGCACCCTGCAGTGCCACAGTGAGCATCTCAGGGTTATCTCCTCATCCCTTCGGCTCATCTCAAGTGGCTTCTTATCAAGGGTTGACACTTGTAGTACTAAGAAATTAAATTTTAAACTCATTCTTGACCTATTATAAACTATTTTTCCCATTAAAATATAGTATAAGTGGAAAATGTTTAGACACCTGTAGTTGTAGCGAGATACTGCCACAACAGTCTAGTAAACACCTAAGCAAAGTAGGATTCAAAAGAATTCACTAAAGTATTAATGTATTAGTTCAAATACACTGTATCCAAAGATGTATTGCTCTTCACCATTCTAGCATTCTTAGAAAAGTTACATACAAAACAAATACAATCTACAGAGTACATAAGATGTAGACCATTTTAGAGTCAGGAATAAGCACATGAAATTGTACTTCATATATTTAAGGAAATAATTTGTCTGAAATATAATTTGTTTTGCTATTAGAAAATTAAGAAGCCACAGAAAGCATTTTAATGATCTCCAAAACATATACTCTGTACATAGAATATTCATATATATATGTTGATATAAGTGTTGCAATATATAAACATATATATACACATACACAGAGAGAATGAATGATACTACGTACGACAGAACAGGGGAGGCTCATTCTTGCTGGAGACTAAAGCAAAGGAAGGCACAGTCATTCTTACTCTTTGGCTGTTCTCTTCCTCAGAAAATACTAAGATGCCAATCTCTCTGTACTGACTTCATAATAATGTATTGGTGCTACATAAAATATAAAATACTTTAATTGTAACATATACTGCCTCTTGATAGTTTTAAGATACATATATTTAAATGAAAACTCAGTTCCAATTCACTAGTAATCTCAGATGTGTTAAAAAATAAACAACAACAAAACACCAGATGCAGATTTCTCACACTACATGTGTGGCAGCAACAGAGACGCCCTCCCCACACTGTTCTCTGGGAGGTGTGCTCTCTATGAGCTGTGCTCCATTTTGTGTCTGTCCCCAGTTGGGGTCAGAGTCAGCACAGACATGTACCTCAAATGCATTTATGGATACACACGTGTGTGATCGTTATGGCTGTGTACTGACACACACGCTGTTGAAACTATGCTCAGTTTGATATTCACTTATATTCAGGTAACAGCTAACATTTCTGTAACAATCTATCTGAAAACCCCACCAAATGTCAAGTCTACCTGTCCCATTACTAGCTGGTTTTGGATGCAGTACTTCTCTTAATGTATTAACTTCCACCTCAGCACGGTGTCTCCCTGAAGTCTCAAAGCACCACCAACTGGAAAGCGAGCATCCCACCTGCTGCATGTGGCTTTCGTCACCCATGCAACAGGGTGTTTCAGTTCCATGACAAAGAATAAGGAGTCCAGAGCTTGCATGTTAAAATGTTAATATAATAACTTTCTCTCATGGCAGAATGTCAGTGACTGGGAAGGACAAATGTCGGATACTGACCTGAAAAACGCAGCCATAGCGCTTAAAACTACAGGTGCTGGGGGCATTGACACACTCTGACAAGTGTGCACTCAACTGCAACGGGAAAGAGACGTGAGTTGTGGCACAAACGTTTGCATGAAAATGTTCAAACATATTAGGGCACAGATAGCATCTGAGCTGTACTATTAAGAATGGTGTTTATCGCTACAGGTGTGTATATATCATCTGCTGCCTAGACTTCTATGCAGTAAATATACGGTCTAGTCACGTGTATACACATATACGCCAATATACAAGAATACATTTACTATAACATTTCTTAAACTTGCAGTTTCTTTAGAACAAATTGTTCAAAATGTGACATGCCATCTGTAGTGCCAGAATTTAAAAAAGAAAGAAAAAACATAAACTGAAATGCACATTTAAAGACCATAAACAAAAATTGCATGAAAACACAAAAAAATAGAAAGCATTCAGAATGCAACTGGGTCACACACCTAATATACGGTACACAAAAATAAATATATTCTCAAAGCAACCTTACACAATGTACCATTACTCATAATACTTGAAATAAGTGCAGATGCGTTTTTCCTTCATCTGAAAAGACTTTTTCCCTCTGTAAGGGCCAGAAACTCAGGTAGCTTTTCAAAGACCTCTAAGATCAGCCTAACAATATACTCTTAATACTGTCACCTCTAACTGATGGCAGGAAAATTAGGTGGGGCTGGGAGCAGGTAACTCATTTTGCAAGAAAAAAGTCCCTTGCTCAGCTCAAATGCTGGTGAGTTATCAAATAAAAATTACTTATGATGCCCTAACAAGAGAAAAAGGAATGGAAAAGATTACATTTTAAGGACTTAGACTCATGTGTTAGGCTAATACAAATGAGGTATAGTTTGGTCTTTTTCTTTATCATGCCCCAAGACTGAGCAGAAGTTTTGTCTTTTACTGAAGAAATTCCCATCAGGAAACTCTAGGGATAGATCTTCACAGAAAACAGACTCTTTTTGGGAGGATGGGTGTGCGGGTGCAGCAGCTGGGAATGTGTTTTTCTGTGTGCCAGCACACGTGTTCCCAAGGCTCACAGAGCATGTCCTCCTGGAGGGCGCAGCTAAGTTATACAACTTCTCAGTCTACCAGGACAAAGGCGGTCCTTCCCTCTAGGCGGATATTTACAACAGAGGGGAAAATGGATCCCCGCTGTGAAACTAACGAGGAGGGACAATGCGGGAAGGGACTGAGGGGCCCATGCGGCCACTGCTAGGGTCAACCTTCAAGGAAGGTCTCAGAGCCAGGGCAGAGTCAAGGCGGTAGGAACCTGGCAGCCTGACGCCCTTGCTGCTCCTCGGAACCCAGATCGGCTGCCCCTGCAGGAAGCGCCCACAAGGCGCATGACAGGTGACTGGCAGGGAAACGCAGCGTGAAGACTGCGCAGAACAAGGTTAATCTAAAAACTTAAGAATGTATTCTTCCGGTGTCATTACTGCAATAACAAACCTGAGTGTCAATGCTATTACATGTTAAGCCAGGGACACACTGGGTTTGATATATGTTATTTTCAGTGTACTAGACTAAATTCGGTGTTGGGCCTTTTTCTAAATTGGTTTTATAATCAGTATTCTGAGTCTCAGGGAATCTACAGGAGCTCTGGAATAGGGGCAAGAATAATCTATAGCTCAATAGCACCTTTCATCAGAAACCCAACAGAAATGCAGGTTTAACAATGTTTTAAACAAAGAAATTATTGGCCGGGCGCGGTGACTCATGAATATAATCCTAGCACCTTAGGAGGCTGAAGCGGGCAGATCGCGAGGTCAGGAGATCGAGACCATCCTGGCTAACAAGGTGAAACCCCGTCTCTACTAAAAAATACAAAAAATTAGCTGGGCGTGGTGGTGGGCGCCTGTAGTCCCAGCTACTCAGGAGGCAGAGGCAGGAGAGTGACATGAACCCAGGAGGCAGAGTGTGCAGTGAGCCGAGACTGCGCCACTGCACTCCAGCCTGGGTGACAGAGTGAGGTTCTGTCTCAAAAAAAAAAAAAATTATTTCAACAGCACAGATTCTTTATACATTAACAGAGGATTGTCCAGTTGTGGCAATAATTTACATTTATTTTTCCCTAGCTCCTCCCAGGGGCACATTCAGGGCCCAGAGGCCACTGTCATCAGGCAAGACTTTGCCCTCACCCATCAGCTTCAAGGTCCTGGGAGGGCACACCTTGGGGAGAGTGGCTCTCTGGGCCCTCCTCTACCCTGAGTCCCTGGCCCTAGCCCCACATGGGCCCTCTTGCTCAGTCAGGGGCATGCGAGGCTGGTTCTCCCTGCTACCCAGTATCTAGTGGTGAAATTTCAGGCTGTTGAAAAATGCTGAGGTGAGCAGGTGAGCCGGCTCCTTAGATCAGGGTACCACACATCCAGGGAGCCCAGCGTAGCCCCAGATGACTCCCAGAATACTAACTAAAGGAGCTCCAGGTCAGGACAGATGCAGAAACATTAAGAATCCTTGAAATTCTCCCAAGTGGACATATCCTGATCAAGTGAAGTCAATGCAAAATCTACTTATCTCAAAGAAAGAGTGCCAAGGGCAATGTGAGACGTGCAACCTTTGGGGGAGGCCACACAGGGGCCCTTCTGGCAGCCCTAAAATGTGGGAGCTGTCCTCCACCCGGCATGTGTGAGCAAAACGGTTCTGAAGTGTCTCTAAGTTAATTCATGTTCTTGAGGTAATCTTACAGCAATTACTATTCTATAGAGTTAAAATTGCTTTAAAAACCCCTTGTCACCTTTGCTTGTACTGTATGTAAAATATTTCCATTTTCTTAATGCTTCACAATCTTTGCTCTGAATTTACCACACTGTAGTTTTGTTTTGTTTTGTTTTTGAGATGGAGTTTCACTCTTGTTGCCCGGGCTGGAGTGCAGTGGCACGACCTCGGCTCAGTGCAACCTCCACCTCCCGGGTTCAAATGATTCTCCTGCCTCAGCCTCCTGAATAGCTGGGATTACAGGTGCGTGCCACCACGCCCGGCTTGTTTTTGTATTTTTAGTAGAGATGGGGTTTCAGCACGTTGGCCAATCTGGTTTTGAACTCCTGACCTCAGGTGATCCACCCGCCTAGGCTTCCAAAAGTGCTGGGATTACTGGTGTCAGCCACTGTGCCCCGCCATACACTGTAGCTTTTAACTGCTTGCTTCTGACTTCCAAAAAATGGCATAAGGCTTTTTGCTGTGGTTTTTGTTTTTCTGCCATACACATAACTCTCACGAACTGGGAAAACGTGAGGCTTCAGCTATGCAGGGAAGGGGACCCAGGCACGCAGCCCGGAGGACTCCACAGACTCCTGGCCGGGCCCGGCCGCCCCTACCTCGCTCCTCAGGAGAGTCTGGACGCTGCACTTGTGAGGGCAGGACACCACCACGCAGGGACAGTCAGTGTCTTCGTGTTTCTACAGAGAGAGAAAGTACTGTCAACTTTAAACACACCACCTGTCTTCCTTCAGTCCTGCTGAGATCCCCATGGGGCCCCCAAGAATGGCTCTGCTCACCATCGCCGTCCCGTAAGTTATGGCACTCACATTACGTATGGCTGAGTCATTACTGTCACAGAGTGTGAGTGTCTCAGGATGTCACAAGTATCTCCAAAGATCTGGTCAGATCTGACCAGTGAGGGCGGCTTGCCTCAGAACAGTCTGCTGCTGGGGGCCTTGACACAAGGGCTTCCCCGTAGCACGTCTCCTCTGCCAGAGCTGCTCCTGGTTCACACAGCCCCTATCATGCAATGCTCAGGCAGGCATGGCCACTCACACAGCACTCACAGCACAGGTGGACAGTGGAGCTGGGGACCCAGCTGGTGTCTGCCTCTGCTGGTTGAGAGACAGAGGGTTTCCCTTGGCCTCTTAGTTTGGAGTCTGGAAATGATGCTTCCCAAGTATGCGAGAGCAGCATGACCTACTGAGTATTTACATTACTAACCTAGAATCTTAATCTACATTACCTTTAGTCCATAGAAAATTGGGTTAAGTTTTGGGTTAGGCCTTCTCTAATAGCACAAACTTCACCTTTGCTAAGGCTGGATGATGGCGACTGTTAAGCCCAATCCCATGGGCACCTGCTGGGCGCCTGTCCACGAGCAGAGCAAGGGCAAGGACTCCCCACAAGGACATCAATTGCAGGGCCCCTGCGGAGAGATGACGAGGAAGAGCCAGAGACGGAGCCACGCTGAACAGTCCCTGCTGAGCAGGAAGACTGTGGCAGCGGCTTCCCGGTGGCCACAGGACGCCTCAATCCTCCCCCATCCATCTTTTCAGGTCCTCTTTTGGCCTCCAGTTATGTTGCTGTTCCGCTGAAGGAACTGGGGAGGCATTTGCTGAGAGCCAGAGTCTGACTGGCGGGTCTGAGGGCCAAGGAGGGCAGCGGCCCACCCAAGGGAAGCTCGTCCTCGGAACGTGGTTGCTCCTCTCCCCCAGGAGCTTGCTTTCCTCGGCATGTTTCTAAGGCCCAACTCTGCGGGCACCCACGGTGGTTTTGTGGCAGAATAGGGATGGAGCTCGGGGCAGGGAGGCTGAGGAAGAAGGGAGTGGAGGGCAGCACTGTGGCCAGGGAAGAGAAGGCCACTCAATATCTTTCTGTGTTTAACTTTCAACAAGCCCACACCAATCTCCACTCCCAGGACCGTGGGGATGCACGTTTCCACACCCTCGCCAATTCTATCGCACAATCTTTGGCAATCTGATACGTAAAAAAATGGGGTAAGTGGGACCTGCAATTCTTTAGTAATGTGTGGTTAAGCACATACATATATGCTTTTTTTTTTTTTTTTTTTGAGACGGAGTCTCACTCTGTCGCCCAAGTTGAAGTGCAGTGGTGCAATCTTGGCTCACAGCAACCTCCACCTCCTGGGTTCAAGCAATTCTCCTGCCTCAGCCTCCAGAGGAGCTGGGACTACAGGCACACGTCACCATGCCCAGCTAATTTTTTGTATTTTTAGTAGAGGAGGGGTTTCACCATGTTTGCCAGGCTGGTCTCGAACTCCTGACCTCAACTGATCCACCCACCTCGGCCTCCCAAAGTGCTGGGATTACAGGTGTGAGCCACTGTGCCCAGTCTTAAGCATATTTTTGATATTAATCATTTCTATTTCTCTATTAATCATTTCTATTTCTTTTCCTGTGAAAAGGCATTTTCACAGCTTTTGACTACTATAGTGAGTTGAATAATGTCTTCCAAAATTCATGTCTATCTGGAACCTCAGAATGTGACCTTATTTGGAAATAAGATTTCTGAAGATGTCGTCAGTTAAGACGAAGACACCCTGGTGTCGGGCAGACCCTAAATCTAAAGACTGCCACCCTTAGAAGAGGTGAGGACATGCACTAGGAAGACGGCCACGTGAACATGGAGGCAGAGGTTGGAGTGGTGCAGCCATGAGCCAAGGAAGGCCAAGGACTGCTGGTGGCTCCAGAAACTGAGAGGGGCAGGGAAGCCTTCTTCCCTACAGTTGTCAGAGACAGCAGGGCCTTGGTTTTGCATTTCCAGACCCAGAACTATGACAAGATAAATTTGTTTTTTTGCAAGCCACCAACTTTGGGTTACTTTGTTACAGCAGCCAAAGGAAAATAACACATTCATTTAAAAAAAAACCCTGAATCTGCTGCTGATTTTTTTTCATTTGCCTATTAATGAAATCAGTCCTATCTATGAAATTAAATGTAATTCTGATACACACAAGCATGTATGTGCACACACGTGTGAGTTGAAAAGCACAGGCTGGGTGTGGTAGCCCAGCACTTTGGTAGGCCGAGGCAGGCGGATTACCCGGGGACAGGAGTTTGAAACCAGCCTGGCCAACATGGTGAAACCCTGTCGCTACTGAAAATACAAAAATCAGCCGGGTGCAGTAGCGGGCACCCGTAATCCCAGCTACTCGTGAGGCTGAGGCAGGAGAATCGCTTGAACCTGGGAGGCGAAGGTTACAATGAGCCGAAATCGTGCCACTGCACTCCAGCCTGGGCGACAGAGTAAGACACTGTCTCAGAAAAAAAAAAACCAGCATAACTACATAGTGAACACTCATGAAGCCAACACCCAGGTCCAAGAGCATGACTGACAACATCCATCTACTGCATCTACCTCTCCCATCTCACCCTCATTCTCCCACAAGGAGTACCCATTAAAACCACAACTCTGAATTTTGTATTTCTGCTTCTAAAAATTTTTCACCATATATATGTGTGCCAGATGAAACACTGTTTCATTCTGATTGTTTCTGAATTTTGTTAACACAGAATTCTACCATAGGAGTCTTCTGGACTTGGCTCAATATTACACTTCTTAGACTAATCTGCCTATTGCCAACAACTGCAGGCCCCTAACTTTCACTACTGTATGACACATCTCCCTGTCGTATAATAACACTGTAATACAATTTCCACCTGCTGATGGGTGCTCCGGCTGTTTCCAGATTTCTGCTGCTCTGGTCACACCTGACATTTCCTGGTGTGTGTGTTTCTCCTACACATCCAGGAGAAGAACTGCTGGTTAACTGAGTGCCTGAATGTCTAACCTAGTAAGATACTGACAATTGATTTCCAAAGTGGTCAAACCTACAGACTTCTACCATGTATGCTTTCCCATAGGGTGAGATCTTTATCATCCTGATCTTCACAAGTTAACAGAATTGTTTAAAGAATGATGGTCCAGAATTTCTAGATTAAATCTAAAAGGTTTGTTTCCTGACACTTTAAATTATGCTAACCTATAAATTTAAAAAGTAATAATAAAACTTGAAAATAGCTGGCATACTGTATATACTACAGTTTAAACGTAGAAAAGAAATCCTTAGATGAACTGCAATGGTCCAGGGTTTCGATGCATCCTCAGCACGTTTTATCAACACTGGATGTTGTGACACACCATAAAACATAGGGAGTGTAGGAGAATTAGAATGACCTGGGCTTTAGGTCTCCCTACATCAGGCCTGTTCTTCCTAGAAATAAACTCAATGAAGGCCTGAGGGGATGAGAATAAGGGTGTTCAAATTGAAAAAAAAAAAATATGTGGGAATCAAATCACATCACTGAAAAGACAGGTGGCCTAGGGCAAGTCACAGAACCAGGCCTGCAGCAAAGGCAGCCAACCAGCAACTGCTGTCCCCTGGTCAGGCTGAGAGGCAGGAGCAGACTCACTGGCATGACCCCAAACACCCGTGCTTGCTGAAATGTCTGCAGGCCCTGAGAGAAGCTGACACACACCTTAAAATGCACTCTACTATCAACACTGCTCGAACAGTTTTCAACTTGTTTCATCTCAAGCATGTAGTGTGATTTATAAGGAATATTTGCACAACGCAGGCCCCAAACTTGCTCATTATCATTCTGTGCTTTCCATCTATTCTCTTTCTCCCTTGTCTTCAGCTGACAAATTCAAGGCCCAAATCAAATGAAAGGCAACCTCCTCACTAAAGCCTTCCTTGACACTCAGGCTAAGCTATTATAACTGATCCTTCCTTGTTGGCATGTCATTCATATTACAGTCCCAGTACTTCCCATATTAACATGACTTAAACTGTGCATCTGGCTGTCTCTCTCATCAGACTGCAAACTGAAGGGGAGAGTGCAATTTATTCTCTTGTGCGTCCTGAGCAACCAGGGCGGGGTCTGGTGCCATTTTGTGAATCTATATGCTTGTGCTTAAAACCTGACCTGTTACAGCCTCATCTGGTGTTCAGAGTCAGTTACTTATATGGTGTTTAACGGACATACGCTACGATTCCTTCTTAAACAAAAATCAGTTGCTGGATTCTATTCTGCAAATAAAGGTTAACTGATTCTGGCAAGAAGCAAAGTATAACTTTGATAGCTATATATTTAAGTTCCAAGGTACATGTGCAAGATGTGTGTGTTTGTTACACAGGCAAATGTGTGCCACGGTGGTTTGCTGCACAGATCAATCCATCACCTAGGTATTATTAAGCCCCGCATCCATTAGCTATCCTTCCTGATGCTCTCTCTCTCCTAACCCCACAGGCCCCAGTGTGTGTTGATCCCCCAAATGTGTCTATGTGTTCTCATTGTTCAGCTCTCTAAGTGAGAACATGTGGTGTTTGTTTTTCTGTTCCTGTGTTAGTTTGCTAAGGATAACGTCTTCCAGCTCCATCCACGTCCCTGCAAAGGAGATCATCTCCTTCCTTTTTTTTTTCTTTTTTTTTTGTTGTTGAGACGGAGTCTTGCTCTGTCGCCCAGGCTGAAGTGCAGTGGCGCAATCTTGGCTCACGGCAACCTCTGCTTCCCGGGTTCAAGTGATTCTCCTGTCTCAGCCTCCCGAGTAGCTGGGATTACAGGCATGTGTTACCATGCCCAGCTAATTTTGTTATTTTTAGTAGAGATGGGGTTTTACCATGTTGGCCAGGCTGGTCTTGAACTCCTGACCTCAGGTGACCCACCCGCCTCAGCCTCCCAAAAGTGCTGGGATTACAGGTGTGAGTCACTGTGACCAGCAGATCTTTTTTTTTTTTTTTGAGACGGAGTTGCACTTTTGTTGCCCAGGCTGGAGTGCATGATCTTGGCTCACCGCAACCTCTGCCTCCTGAGTTCAAGCGATTCTCCTACCTCAGCCTCCCAAGTAGCTGGGATTACACGCACCTGCCACCACACCTGGCTCGTTTTGTTTTTTTAATAGAGATGGGGTTTCTCCATTTTTGTCAGGCTGGTCTCGAACTTCCAACCTCAGGTGATCTGCCCACCTCGGCCTCCCCAATTGCTGCGATTATAATAGGCGTAAGCCATGGCACCCAGCCAATCTCCTTCCTTTTTATGGATATACAGTATTCCATGGTATAGATGTACCACATTTTCTTTATCCAGTCTATCACTGATGGGCATTTAGGTTGATTCCATGTCTTTGCTATTGTGAATACTGCTTCAATGAACACACATGTACATGTATCCTTATAATAGAATGATTTATATTCCTTTGGGTATATACCCAGTAATGGGATTGCTGAGTCAAATGTTATTTCTGCCTCTAGGTCTTTGAGGAATTGCCACACTGTCTTCCACATGGTTGAACTAATTTACACTCCCACCAACAGTGTAAAAGCGTTCCTTTTTCTCTGCACCCTCGCCAGCATCTGTTGTTTTTTGACTTTTTAATAATCGCCATTCTGACTGGCATGAGATGGCCACATATTAACATATGTAAAGCCTGAAGTCTTGTTCATTAGGCATGTGTCTCATTCACTGAAATTTAACAACTGGAGGAATTATTATTTTCGTTCTAGAGATGGGGTCTCACTTTGTTGCCCAGGCTGGTCTTAAACTCCTGGCCTCAAGCAATCCTCCTGCTTTGGCCTTCCAGAGTGCTGGGATTATAGGCATAAGCCATCATGCACAGCCTGGAGGAATTACTTGACTCCAAAAAAAAACTACTGCTATTTTCCAAAGGGGAGGGCACAGTTCTTAAAAGTTCTTTTTTTTGAGACAGGGTCTCACTCTGTCACCCAGGCTGAGTGCAGTGGTGCAACTGTGGCTCACTACCAGTCTCAAACTCCCTGGCTCAAGTAATCTTCCTACCTCAGCCTCCCTAGTAGCTAGAACTACAGGTATGCTTTAGCACACCCGGCTAAATTTTTATTTTTCACAGAGGCAGAGTCTTGCTATGTTGCCCATGCTGGTCTCCAATTCCAAAGCTCAAGTGATCCTCCTGCTTCAGCCTCCCAAAGTGCTGGGCACACAGGTGTGAGCTACCACACCCAGCCTCAAGAGTTCTTAATAACTGGAAACATCTGAAGTACCACACAAGAAGAAGATTTCACAATGGAAGAAAGACATGGACACAGGAAAATTACATAAAGCAAGGCAGATTCAGAGATTATAAAGTATTTAGTTGGTGCAAAATTAATTGCCGTTTTTGCCACTACTTTTAATGGCAAAAACCGCAATTACTTTTGCACCAACCTAAGAGGACTACAACTCATTTCATAGAGAAAAGCAAAGGAAACTCTCCCTAAATTTTGGTCATTAGAACTCCATGGCTGGGTGCGGTGGCTCATGCCTATAATCCCAGCACCTTTTGGGAGGCTGAGGTGGGCAGATGGCTTACACCCAGGAGTTTGAGACCAGCCTGGGCAACATGGCAAGACCCCGTCTCTACAAAAAATACAAAAATTAGCCAGGCATGGTAGCATGCACCTGTAGTTCCTGAGGTGGGAGGATCACTTGAACCTGGGAGGCAGAGGCTGCAGCGAGCTGAGATTGTGTCACCGCATTCCAGGCCTGGATGACAGAGTGAGACTCTCTCTCAAACAAAACAAAACAAAACAAACCATTCCACAATATCTACCAGGAACTGGATGACGGCCCACGCCCTGGCTGAGCTGCCCTGGTGCCTCCCTTCAGTCACTTCGTGGCCAAGCCCACCCCAGCCTCTCAGCAGCCTCTGAGGGCATGCCCAGGCCCCCACGAGCTCTGTCCTCCTCTCCACTCGCTCCAGCCCCATGATCCTGTGAGCCACCAAACTCACCCACATCTGTAGCCTGCATGGCTCCACTCCCCATTCTCCCCCAAGCCCATCACCCTCCACTCACTGGGCACCCCCTCGGCAGGACACCTAGGTTCTCCACAGGCACTGGGCGTCACCTTTACCTCATACCCCACCTGCTGGCCAATCCTACCGCCCCACCCTCAGGCACACCCCAGTACAACCTTCCCCCACCCCAGCAACACCAGGCCTTGCCCCGGGGCTCCTCTCACCCTCCCAGTTCTGGGCTGCCCAGTGCCTTTCCCTCACCCTCTGGCTGCTCCACTGCCCTGACCTCTGGCCTGTGTTCTATACAGCTTCTGAACCCCACAGCCCTGCCCGTTCCAGCTTAGGGTCCACATGCTCCCTCACTGTCCCTTGACTGCCTCAGAGAAGCCAGTGCTGATCACCTCTCTTCCCTTGATGCCACCTGATTTTTATTCACAGAACTGATCATTCCCCGATGTTACACATTTGTTAGCATTTTTTCCCACCAGAGGAGCCTCACCACTAAGTCCCCAGCTCCTGGAATACTGCCTGGTGCACAGTAGGTACCCAATAGGTGTTTGTTCAACAAATGGATTGTTTTTGAAGTGTGTCCTCCACCCCCAACATCTCTGCTTTCCTCTTTAATTCACCCACTCACCCACACACACACACACCCCCACATTCACACACCCCCACTCTCCCACATTCACACTCACCCCACACACTCACCCCCACACACACCCACATTCACTCACCCCCACACACTCTCACCCCCACAGAAACACACAATGCAAAACTGTGCCAAAGTAACCGAAGTATGAGAAGCTGTCTCTCTCCAAGATAAACAGCTGCATTTCAATGCTGTAGGACAAATTAGCCTGTTGTAAGTGATAGTTATGTCACAGAGCTGTAATAAGACCAGGCAATCTATCAACATTTTGAGGCAATTCCCTAGGATAAGTTAAAAATTTTACCTTTTTTGAATTACTATTCATTTTTTGACACACTAAATGATAGTCAATCAAGGCAATGGAAAATGTTAACTACATAAATCAAAATAGGCAAAACAAAGCTTAATTCTGAAATAAAGTCAGATTAAAAAGTGCTACTTATTCCTATCTTTTCTCTTTATTCCTATTAGAATAGTCATTAAGAAGCTGTACAGTGGAAGAAGTATATATTAATTAAGCAGAAGGCCTGTGGAACAGATTATCTATGAGTTGAGGGAAGGCCTGTGGAACGGAAGGCCTGTGGAACGGGTTATCTATGAGTTGAGGGAAGGCCTGTGGAATGTATCATATAGGAACTGAGTGGAAGGCCTGTGGAACGGGAGGACCCACACCTGCAGTGCGATCATCGGAACCTGACTCTTGCAGTGGCTGCACGTGGCTTCCCGGTATTTACACGCCTTTTCCACGTGGTCTCGCAGGTCTTTCCTCAAGACCTTTTCTTTGCAGTCAGCACGCACACATGGAAGTTCTTCAAAATGGCAATCATTTTTTAAATGCACCTGTAAGACAAACCATTCAATGTTCTTAATTGGGAAAAAACCCTAAATCTGAAATACCAGATTCTAATCTATGCAATGAAATCCTAAAGAAATGTTTCTAATCTGCTGTTAGACCAGTTTTTCGCAGCAAAGAGTAACAAATATGCCAAGAGACACTGAATTTCATATTCTATTTCATGATTACTCAAACTATATTGTTGTTGAAGAATTAAGTCAACTCTGCTTCCAGGATAAATGAATATCTGCTAAGAACTTTGTTTTATTCCATTTCAAAGAATTTTCTAAGCTAAAATATGGTACTAATTAAAAAAATAAGTTATGTAGAATTTCACGGTGAAAAAAGGTTTTAATGGGCCTTCCAAAATTAAAAGCCAATTCAGATTTTCTCTATTCTAAGTGAGGCGGGGGGGAGTGTTTAAAAACCAGTTGACAATTCTGCCAATGATGTCATAAAAATAACAACTTATACTCAAGTGGTTCTGACTGCTTTCCTATTTGGCTGTGTTTTGAAAAACTAATGTCAACATGGTCTTAAAGTGCCACATCCTACTGACCACTTCATCAGCTGGATGTAAGGGACTCGAATTCCTTCAAGTAAAAGCTTCCAGTGTCCCTTTGCTACTCACCAGCAGATGTCCCAGCGTTAACTGCTCTGCACAACCTCTGCTTTCATTCCGACAATAGATCTGAAGAGCCAGAATTTCTCTCTTGCAGCAATTATCCTTAAACACCTGAAAATGAAAGATCATTATTTTGGAGGATTAATATTTCTTAATCTCCACATGCTGCTACTTTGGACAAGGCAAAACCACTTAAAAAAAAAAAAAAAAAAAAACAAGAGAGGAACTCCTAAGTGAACTTCAGAAAGCATTAAGGACCATCTTGATTTCTAGAAGTAGAATGAAGAAGCTACCCCCACTAAGAGACACAATTTAAATAACATTAACTGTTATCTTTTATTAGTTAAGCCAAAAGAAAATGAATTGGACTTAATAATTAAAGATCACTCTGGAGCATCTAAACATCTTCTATTAACTGACATAATCTCAGGATGAGGGCAGAGGAGGACCAGGTTCACATTCAGACTCTGGGGCCTCCCAGGAGCCAGCACTGAGCAGGTGGCCATTATGGTGTGGCTGCCACCAGAGGACAAAAGCAGAACTGGACACAACTGAATACATTGTATAGATCGCTTGCTGGAGAAATGGAGAGACCACGTAAGAGACCATATTTGGGGAATGATTTGTAAAACTGTTGGTTCCTTCTACAGGTCATGCTGTTAAAACTCATTTTTCACCAAAAAAGCAGCATTAGCCTGTGGTTGAAAAACACTCTCTTTAAACATATATTGCAGTCTGAAGTTAGTCTAATAATGGAAAGATTTGCCTTTGAAAATGAAAACGAGGCTGGGCGTGGTAGCTCAAGCCTAAAATCCCGGCACTTTGGGAAGCCAAGGCAGGAGGATTGCTGGAGTCCAGGAGTTTGAGACCAGCCTGGGCAACACAATGAGACCCTATCTCTACAAAATACTTTTTAAAAAATTAGCCGGGCAAGGCAGCATATGCACCTGTAGTCTCAGCTACTCAGGAGGCTGAGGCAGGAGGACTGCTTTAGCCTGGGAGGTCGAGGATGCAGTGAGCCGTGATCGCACTGCTGCACTCCAGACTGGGCGACAGTGTGAGACCCCCATTTCTTTAAAAAAAAAAAAGGAAGAAGAAAAGAAAAAACCTTTCAACTTTTAATTTTATTTTTCCCTTAGAAAACACAAGTATTCTCATTCTCACTCTTCTTTTAAGAGACAGGGTTGACTGGGAGCAGTGGCTCACCCCTGTAATCCCAGCACTTTGGGAGGCCAAGGTGGATGGATCACCTGAGGTCAGGAGTTCGAGACCAGCCTGGCCAACATGGTGAAACCCCATCTCTACTAGAAATACAAAAAAATTAACCAGGTGTGGTGGCACACGCCTGTAGTCCTAGCTACTCGGGAGGCTGAGGCAGGGCAATCGCTTGAACCCGGGAGGAGGAGGTTGCAGTGAGCTGAGATCATGCCATTGTACTCCAGCCTGGGCAAGAGAGTAAGACTCTGTCTCAAAAAGAGACAGGGTGGGTTTCACTCTGTCACCCAGGCTGGAGTGTACTGGTGCAATCATGGCTCACTACAGCCTTAAACTCCTGGGCTCAAGCAATCCTCTCACCTCACCCTCCTGAGTGGCTTGAACTACAGGCGCATGCCACCAAGCCCAGGTAACTTTTAATTTTCATTTTTGTAGAGATGGGGTCTCCATATGCTGCCCAGTCTGGTCTCCAACTCCTGAGCCCAAGTGATCCACCTGCCTCAGCCTCCCAAAGTCCTGAGATCACAGGCATAAGGCACCATGCCCAGCTCTCTCTCACTCTTTCTAACAACACAATCTACAACATCTTAGTCCAAAAGTTATTTCTAAGAAACTCCTGCCTGTTGCTCTATGGAAGTGGAATAAAGGGAGCTTAATATGCCTTTTTGGACTGCTGAGAGAAACAGAATCAACAGCTGTTAAGAGTTAAAAATAAACTAATTTGGAGCCAAAGCTTATTTTTCATAAACATGACTAAAAAAAAAAAAAGGTCATGACTTGAGATACTAAAGTCAACAGAACTTTGGAATGGAAAGGATCTGAGACCATTTACTCCAAATGTCTCTGTTTACAGATGAAGACCAGACGCCCGCCCACCCCTGGATGACCTGCCAACGGGTGGGGATCCGGGTCACCCGGGGCCCAGACAGCTCCATTCTTTCCATGAGGGACCACAACTTGAGTGCATCTCATTCATGATTCTTTGACAAAACTAGCCATTTTTCTTCAGCTACTAATGTCATTAAAAAATACGGATAATGATTCTGCATAACAAAACAGAGATACTAAAAAAAATCTCAGCCAGCGTCGCGAACTTCTCTCTCACTCACACATTAGGCACATGTTAACAAGGCAGCTGGGTACCATGCTAGGACAAGGCACAGAGTGGAGAGGAGGGGCTGTTTTCCCTCAAGGAACTAACCAAGTCTTCAGCAGCAGCAGGTAAATGCAGAGAAAGAAAAGTTACAGGGCCAGGTGGCCAATTCCATCTCTCCCCCTTCCAGAGTGGCTATATTGGATGCCCTTGTGCCTGGCAGCCCAGGGACACTGACTGCCAGCAATCCTCAAATCACTGCGCTCACCTGGGCTGCTCTGACCAACAAACCCAATGTGCAAGGTGCTTTAGACAGGAAAACCCCAGAGTAAGAATTTTATTGTACAACTTAGTGACCTGCATTTAAAAAATGGTTAGGTACATTACTCAAAGTAGGGAAACACACATTTTTATTGATATTTTAAGCACTTTAAGAATGAATTGCTGAGTGCGGTGTCTCACGCCTGTAATCCCAGCACTTTGGGAGGCTGAGGCAGGTGGATCATCTGAGGTCAGGAGTTCGAGATTGGCCTAACCAACATGGTGAAACCCCGTCTCTACTAAAAATACAAAAATTAGCTGGGTGTGGTGGCTCGTGCCTGTAATCCCAGCTACCCGGGAGGCTGCGGTATGAGAATTGCTTGAACCTGGGAGGCAGAGGTTGCAGCGAGCCAAGATCGTGCCATTGCGCTCCAGCCCGTGCAACAAGAGTGATTCTGTCGCAAAAAAAAAAAAAAAGAAAGAAAAAAAGGGAGAAAGAAGAGGAGAGGGAGAGGGAGAGGGAGAGGGAGAGGGAGAGTGAAAGGAAAGGGAAGGGAAGGAAAGGATTGTTTCAAACTCCAAGTGTGCCTGGCAGGGTATAGCAGCACATGGATGACTGTCGATCTCCATGAGAAGCACCAGGCCCCAGGAGAGAAGCTGGTGGCAGGCTGGGCAGCCCCATCCTCTGAATGTGCAGAGACGCCCACGGGCTCTAGCTGAGGACAGCCACAGGGGGCGAGAAGGGGCTAATCTCACTCATGCCTAATGACTTCAAGGTATCACAAGGGGTGAGGGGGCAGGGAGCACAAACTCAAATGAACCCCTCAGCCTAGCAAGTCTGAAGGTAAAGCCTCGTAAGAGTTGAGTAAAGCTGTCTGGGATAAAGACCTGCAATGACGGAAGTGACCCAACCACAGACAGCCCTGCCACGGACAGGCATCTCAGCACTTTGCTGGCATCGACCCCCTTACTCCTCACACCAGCTCCCTGCGGTCTTAGCAGGCCATATGATGATTATTACAGGTAAGGGGGTGAAGTAGCTCACAGAGTTCCCACAGTAGGAAAGCGGCCAAGTGGATCTGAATCCACTGTCTGCCCCAGTGATCACATGACACAGTGCCCTGCCTGGGAGCCTGCTGCATCAGCTGCCAAACTGAGAGAATGTGTTGTGCCAGAGTGCCGAATGCCAACTATGTGAAAAGTATTACCCGGCTGAAAACATGTGACAAAATGATTAAAAAAAACAACAACCCCAGAATACCTTATCTTTAACGATGCTCTCTTGACACGCTGTACATTTTGGACTTGAAGAGCTGCAGGGAAACACAAGTGACTGCATTAGGGTGGAAGTCCCTTTCTTGAAGGGACTCAGGAGATTCTGCGAGCATTTGCTTTATGGTCAGGTCTGCACAGTGGCTCACAGCAACGAGCAGAGCTTCAGCACGCCCTGGTGATTCACTTTACATAGGAAGCCATGGGAGAAAAGGGCTACATTTTTTAAAATGCTGATTTTTCAAAAGGAAGTTACCAAGTAGAACAGTTTAGTTCAGTCCCACTTGGAAAGCCCCTTCCACTTAATGTAAAAGTGAAATTTTATTTCAGAAACCAAAGCTAGCTGTCTGCAGAGCAGCTCTTCAGTGTGAGTACCTGTTTACTTGGAGAGCCTTGCTCCTGCGTTGTAAAAGCAGCCAGCCCTTCTCCACAAACCATTTTGCTTCACTGTCTATTGGAAGGCCAATGGCACCTGCACAGGGGGACCAGCCTCCCTCCCCTGTGGCCCACCATATATGGGGGCTACAGCCCCTCTTCCCCCGGGAAGCTTCTCCTGGGCCCAGAGGTGTAGTCCAGGCTCTCGTGTTAGGAGACACGGTGTTCTATGTCTCCTGTGCTGTCACTAAGCTCAACTGTCATTTTGCCCCCAAGCGGGCAAAGGTGAGTTGACTATTTGGGATGAGTGGGTAAGACCACAGAGGGAAGCATGGAGAAGGGGGAGGGTGACGGCAGGTGACAGGGCAGGGGGCTGGCTGCTGTGCCCAGGCTGGGGCTCGGGTGCAGCCCAGGCTTGAGTGCTGTGGGAGGAGGAGCTGGCAACCTTCCCAGGCCGACATGCCCTGACGGCAGTGGCCAAGACCAGGGCATCCCGCAGCAACCCCAGCACCCAGCACAATGCCAGAAAACATGAGGCCTGCAGGGTGAATCAAGGTGCTCTCCTGGCCGATGCTATTCTGCAGTAAAGCTCCAGCCTGCCTTCATGATCCACCGGCGGCACCAGCACTGGCACTCAGCAGCAAAGGGCTGCCAAGGGCTCGGTGCATGTTCCACACGCGCCTGCTGAGTAAGCATGCGGCCTAGGTTTCTGCTCAGGTAGGGACCTGCCCAGTCCTTTAAGCTGACCCCATCCTCCCTCCTCTCTGCAGCATCCTTGCACACCAGCACACGTGCCCTTAAATGACTGGCTTGTCATTTCCTGGTCTATCTCCACCACGGAACTGTGAGGTTCCTCAACAAAATACAGCAACACATATGGGGGCGCCAAGGCTCTACAGAGTGGAAAGACACGGGCGGGGCAGGTCAGAGACACGCAGAGGCCTCAGTAAACCCAGACGTGGGATCCCACTGCACCTCCCTAAAGGATTCACAAGCTGGGCCTGGAGGCTTTCATGGGCTTCTTTAGGGCTTTAAACCTCTAGAGGTTTATTTTTAGAGAAACGAATGAAGGAGAGGGTGAGGCCGAGGGCTGAGAAGGGGCCAGGCGACGGGCCGGGCGAGGGCGCCTACCTCAGCAGGGCAGCCATGCAGCTCTCGCAGAAGCGGTGCCCACACTCGGTCTGCTTCGGGCTGCACAGCACCAGGCGGCACTTCTCACACTTGTACTTGTCCTCCACGGTCTTCACAAACTTTTCCTTGTAACCTCCTTGTTCAGGGACAAAAACTGGCGTCCCAGCACTGCGGTCAGCATGCAGCTTTAGCGGCGGGTTAGTCTGCAACGCGCCAGGAGAGTCCATCTTTTTACTCGACTCCATTTTAGGAAAGAGGAGTTCTGTGGGGAAAAAGCAGTAGAGTGCCCTCATATCCTCTCATGCAAGGAAACAAACTCAGCTTTGGGAAAGCAAAAGTGCCTGAGACCTGCTGTCTTTCAGTTTTAGGCAACACAAGAATCCTTCCCAACTTTAATATGCGTTGGGAACAAAGCATGATCAAAATGCTCCCTTCCTTTCTATTTTACCCAAACACATAGTAACTATTGATATTATTCAAAAAACTTCCTAAAAAGTATACTTAATAAATTGGGATGAGGTGGGAAGATTGCTGAGCCCAGGAGTTCAAGGTTGCACCGAGCTATGATGGCACCACTGCACTCTAGCCTGAGCAACAGAGTAGGGCCCTGTCTCCAAAAAATTTTTTTTTTATTTTGAGACGGAGTCTCACTCTGTCGCTCAGGCTGGAGTGCAGTGGCATGATCTCGGCTCACTGCAAGCTCCGCCTCCCGGGTTCACGCCATTCTCCTGCCTCAGCCTCCCGAGTAGCTGGGACTACGGGTGCCCACCACCACACTCGGCTAATTTTTTGTATTTTTAGTAGAGACAGGGTTTCACTGCGTTAGCCAGGATGATCTCGATATCCTGACCTCGTGATCCGCCTGCCTCAGCCTCCCAAAGTGCTGGGATTATAGGTGTGAGCCACCGCACCCGGTCAAAAATTTTTTAAAGTTAATAACAGAGTATTTTTGAAGTTTAAAAAAATACACATACTATTTTGCTGTGTTGTAACTGTGAATTCAATGCATCATTCTGAGATTTTAGCTGAAACAACAGCTGTTCTCAGCCAGTTTTCCTTCCTCATTGACTTCTGCTAGATGAGTCTTGATGCCACAACGCAGACTGGCCTGGTCAACCTGCTTCTGGAGCCCAGGAGTTGTTCCTTCCTGGGTAAACCCTGTGACAGTGTGCCCACAGTACTCAAAGTGCTCAGTTTTGACATCCACCCTCATCTTATTAATCTAGCACCACCCTGACCCAGCATGCTGTGCACAGGGCTGTGGGGTGGACCCGTTGTGGACCCACAGAGCAGGTCACACCATGTCACACTGGTGAGGAGCGTGTGAGGGAGGTGTGGCTCCCTGTGTGCACGAGGGGGCTCGAGGGGGCTCGGGTTCAGGTAGGTGCCAATGTGCCCAAGGGCTGGGCTGGCACAGGGGACACCATATAGGGCGGGTCTGTCTGCGCTGGCTCTCTTCCACACCTGCTAACAAGGTACTCTTTAAGACTGGCTGCCTCCCACCTGCAAGTTCCCATCAACAGGTAAAGTAAACAGCTCCTCAAAATAAGCCACAAAGGTCCCAGCTTGCACAGCTCTGCCAGATGAGACCTCAAGATCAAGTAAATGAAAATAACTAGGAATGTAAAGGAGTTGAATCGAGTTCCTGAAGAAATGTGAGCTTTAATAAAAATTACACCGTGCATTCATAAACACACTAATAATTTGATCAATCATCCTAAATATTTGCTAACACTTACCTAAAGCACAAATTAAATGTTTCCAGATGGTGGTATAAAGTCTGACTTCTCTGGTCTTTGTTTTCTGGATACCATGCAATGGCCATGCACTTCCATAATGAAAAAAACCTTGGGAATGTCGGCCAGTGTTTAGGTCAGTGTGTGCACCGTGAATTTTCTTGGAAAAGTTTTTGCCCAGTGCCTTACGACCTTTACGAGGCTTCTGCGGGGCAGCTCCAGCACGGATGCCATTCCTGTCTCTAAGGCTCAGCCTGCACCACTCCCCAACTGTCAATAGCCCCTGGCCAGCCCTCTACTCCCATGTACCTTGGTAAGGAAGGGAGTGGCTGTGAAGGGAGGTGAGGGACCCAGTGAGAACCAGACTCAGGAGCCTCAGGGAACACCGCTGCCTAGACCAGCCACCTCACATCAGTCGCCTCTGCACTATAGGATTTTTCTTGTGTAGAGTTTCCCACCTCCATGCCTCCTCCATCCTTTCTCACGATATGGTAATGCCTCAGGTTAACAGGGGAAGTTTCTTTCAAAACTCACCAGCTCCCTCAAAAATACACTGCGTTCCTGTACCCAATTCATCTATTTTTGCTACTTAGAAAAATAAGAGCCACATTCCTTCCACTCCTGAGGTCCTGGGCATCCTGGGTAGGTAGTTGCTGGACGGGCGGGCGGGGCCCCTCCTTCCGAGCCCCGTTCTTGCTGCCTGCATGAAGCTGACAGGCACATGAGCTGACAGACTCCTAGCCTGACTTCACAGCTAGGAGCAAATAGGAATGAACGCCGGCAGCAGAGAACTTGAGAGACGGATGAACTGGCGTTCTAGCCACACTTGGGTCAGCTTCATAGAACATTACTGTGGCAAAGTGTGGGAAATTACTTATTTGTGAAAACAAAGTTTTCAAAACATGAATGTTAAAGTGTACGTATTATAGATGTCATCTGCTTACAAACTTGCCAGTCCATTACGATGCTCACTAACCTTTCCAAGCTAAGTAGCAAGGGCACATGGTACTAGCCTTGCCCGCCAAGTAAAAAGGTTGACCAGCCTCGACCTGCAGCACCCAGCCCTGCCTGCCACTCTGCTCTCCACACTGGCCCATCGTGCCTCACATGCTCTAGGTTCCCCAGGCCCACCCAGCCAGGCCACGGTGGAGCCTACCCAGACACATGCAGGCCAGCCCCTGACCTTCTCCAGGAGGCCACCCTCCCACTCTGTCTCTCAACTCCCCCATACCGCTCTGTGCTTTTCCCCTGGCCCTCCTGCCGCTAAGACTGCATGTAACTAAGTTTCTCCAGGATGCATCCCCTAGATCAGAGAACCAGGAATTGGCAAACTACAGCGATTCAAATCCAGCCAGCAGCCTATTTTTGTAAGGCCTTTGAACTAAGAATACTTTTTAGATTTTTTAAGTGTTTTAAAAACAAAGACTAAGTGTGTATGTGGTCTACAAAGCCTAGGATATTTACTCTCTTGCCCCTAACAGAAAGAGTTTACCAGTCCTTGCTCTGGACTCTACATCTAGAGGGCAGAGAGGAGTTGCTGGTGTGTAGGCTGTATGAAAGGCCAATTTTGTAAATGAGTGCCAAACTGCTCTCCAAAGCAGAGGGAACAACAAATACTTCTACTAGCAGCACGAGAATTGCTATGAAACCACACTCTCACCAACACTTACAGTCATCAGTCATCTTAATTTCTACCAACCAAGGACAATGGTCTTTTTGCCTCTTATCCTGATTAGAAAGGTTTGGCATCTTTTCATATGCTGAGAGGCCACTTGTTTTCTCGTCTGTGAAATGCCAAATTGTGTCTTCTTGTCATTGTTTGCTGTGTGTGTGTGTGTGTGTGTGTGTGTGTGTGTGTGTGTTTTCAAGAGATGGAGTCTCGTTCTGTTGCCCAGGCTGGAGTATAGTGGTGCCATCATGGCTCACTGCAGCCTCGACCCCCTGGGCTCAAGCAATCCTCCCACCTCAGCCTCCAGAGAAGCTAGGATTATAGGCACATGCCACCATGCCCAGCTAATTTTTTTATTTTTTCAGGAGCTGGGGGTCTCGCTATGTTGCCCAGCCTGCTCTCAAACTCCTGGCCTCAAATGATCCTTCTACCTCAGCCTCCCAAAGTGCTGGGATTATAGGCATGAACCACTGCGCCTGGTGGTGTCATTTTTTTAATTGGGTTATTGTCTCTGGTAATACTGATTTGGGGAGATTCCCCATCTATTTAATATGTTAACAGTTAATCCTTTGTTAGTTTTATGTATTACAGATGTCTTTTCCCAATTTATAGCTTGACTTTTTTTTAAAATTATTATACTCTAAGTTCTGGGATACATGTGCAGTACATGCGGACTTATTATATGGGTATACATGTGCCGTTGTGGTTTGCTGCACCCATCAACCCGTCATCTACATTAGGTATTTCTCCTAATGCTATCCCCACCCTCCGACAGGCCCCAGTGAGTGATGCTCCCCTCCCTCTGTCCATGTGTTCTCACTGTTCAACTCCCACTTATGAGTGAGAACATGTGGTGTTTGGTTTTCTATTCCTCTGTTAGTTTGCTGAGAATGATGGTTTCCAGCTTCGTCCATGTCCCTGCAAAGGTCATGAACTCATTCTTTTTTATGGCTGCATAGTATTCCATGGTGCCTATGTGCCACATTTTCTTTATCCAGTCTATCACCGATGGGCGTTTGGGTTCCAAAGTCTTTACTATTGTAAATAGTGCTGCAATAAACATATGTGTGCATGTGTTTTAAAAATATGGAACTGCTTCACGAATTTGCATGTCATCCTTGCGCAGGGGCCATGCTAATCTTCTCTGTATCGTTCCAATTTTAGTATATGCGCTGCCAAAGCGCGCACTATGGCTTGACTTTATTTATGGTGTCTTTTAATGAAGAGAAATCTTAATTTTATTAGGCCAGTCGCAGTGGCTCATGCCTGTAATCCCAGCACTTTGGGAGGCTGAGGCAGCTAAATCACTTGAGGTCAGGAGTTCAAGACCAGCCCTGGCCAACATGGTGAAACCCTGTCTCTACTAAAATACAAAAATTAGTCAGGCATGGTGGTGCATGCCTGTAGTCCCAGCTACTCAGGAGGCCAAGGCAGGAGAATCGCTTGAACCCGGGAGGCGGAGGTTTCAGTGACCCGAGATCGTGCCACTGCACTCCGGCCTGGGCGGCAGAGTGAGACACTGTCTCAGGGGAAAAAAAAAAAAAAAATTCAGATTAACTTGTGAGTGATGCTGATGAAAAAGGGACAATCCAATACATAAAAACAGAAAGCAGCTCTAATTCTATCACAGAAGCAATGTCAAAAGGAGGTGTTCTCAAATAAGACTAGTAAATGAGCCACTATGTCAAATTGACAGACACTGCTCAAGGAAAATATGCTTTCCAAACAAAAGCTGAAGAAAGAGATGACACGAACCCCGAGCAGAGCCCAGCCGGCAGCCCTGTGACCTTCTGTATCAATGAGGTGGCCACAGGACTGAACTGGCTCCTGGGAAAGCAGGAGGCAGACACCTCAACGGGCACCAGAACCAGCGGACGGACAAGTCTCAGGTTCATTGATGACCCTTGACTCTCCCAGTGATCAACAGCCACCAAGAGCAGTCACTTCTGATCTGAAGTGTAAGAATCCCCCTGATCACCTCCTGAAGCAACTAGGACAATAGACATGATGACTTAAGTCCTCAAATAGGATATAAACACCTACCTGTCCTGTCCTGAGCAAGGGAGAGTTTTAGATTTAGGAAAACCAACACTGGAGACACATTTCTCACAATCAACTCAGAGGGAGACAGTAACCACCATCCCTACTGCTGGGCACTAACCTGGCATATCTCCCTCAGCTCAACGCAGTCATGCAGGAGAAGCCACCGAGGCGAATCTGCCCCAGGTTCCCCACCACTGACAAAACAGAGAGGGGGCAAGAACCTCAAGGCTGCCAAGGAAACACTTCTGTCTGTAGGATCAAGTTCTTAACAGCAGGGAGGGCAGTTTTTACTAACAGGCCCTCAACCTCATAAATACCGACAATGATAATTTATTGCATCTCTTATGCTATTTATCCTTGTAAGCCATCTTAAATCTCTTGCATAACCATGTAAGGTGTACATAAATTTGGCAAACTCGCAACTGATCATAATTTAAAAATTCAAATTATGTCCTAAAATATTAAATTTAAATTATGACTAGTAAGTCATGTACACAAAAATGGCTGAGTAAGGAACTCAAAGTCCATCCTTCAATATACACATTTTAAAAACTGGCAAAAACTAGGCCGGGCGCGGTGGCTCACACCTGTAATCCCAGCACTTTGGGAGGCCAAGGTGGGCAGATCACGAGGTCAGGAAATTGAGACCATCCTGGCTAACATGGTGAAACCCCGTCTCTACTAAAAATACAAAAAATTAGCCGGGCGTGGTGGCGGGTGCCTGTAGTCCCAGCTACTAGGGAGGCTGAGGCAGGAGAATGGCGTGAAACTGGGAGGCAGAGCTTGCAGTGAGCCGAGATGGCACCACAGCACTCCAGCCTGGGCGAGAGCGTGAGAATCTGTCTCAAAAATAAATAAATAAATAAATAAAATAAAGGCAAAAACTGTCAGAATCTACTATTTTAAAACTTTGGAAACTAATTAAAAACTTGCAGCAATCAGAAGAACGCTTATTCAAGAAAAACCAGCTGAATCTCAGCAAGAACCGTGAGTTCCATGCCATTTTAACCTTCTCTGGTCCCATCCTGGCTGCAGCAGTGGCCTAGAAGACAAGAGGCTGCCACTCCGGTGCATGCACTGGTCCCAGACGGAGCAGAATGGGCCTCATCTGCAAAGAACTGCAGTTGTTTGTTTTGACCTGTCTACTGACTCCCTGGAAGATTGGCTCAAAGGGCTTGACTTTACCTCCCAGTGCTGAGGCATCTACTAGGGAAAGAGGGGAAAAGGTTATTGGAAACATTTACAGACAAACATATTTGCTGCTGCCTGAAACACTGGATAACAGTTGAGGCAAACAATAGATTTAACCAAAAGCTTGGGAAGAAAAGCTGAGGAGTAAGATGTTTTGGAAAATAAGGGTTTGAAAAGCTCTGACACATTCTTGGAAATCCAGAAGGCTCCACAAATGCCCAGTGCTGTGTACATGTTCAAGAAAGACCTGAAAAGGCCCTAGGCTTTCACCTCTGGCTGACCTTCACGATCTGTGCAAGCAGGCAGTGAATGCTAAGGGATCACCGTCAAATGCCTGACTGAGTGTTGAAGGTGTGCTCCAACATACACGTAGACCTCATCTCAAAAGACTGGAAGACATTTTTTGTTCTAGGCGCTTAAATCTCTGTCTAATCACAAGCTGACCACTATATTAATGGAACAGAGAACTCAGTGGCCACACATGATAAAGAACATATACTATACAAAATTAGCTCAGAAAAGTAACTATACAAACAATGACTGTAACAAGTAGTCAGTAAACCCTGGGGGAGAAGGAAGAATCTAATTTCCAGAGTTGCCACGGTATAAATTCAAAACTTCCAGTTTTCAACAAAATATCACAAGGCATGCAAAGAAACAAGAAAGTATGGTTCACATGCAGAAAAAAGGCAAGTAACAGAAATTGTTCAAGAGGAAGCCCAGGCACTAGACTTACGGATGAAGACTTTAAATATGCTATTTTAAATATGTTCAAAGAACTAAAGAAAACCATGTTCAAAAATCTAAAAGATCCATCAGAACAATGTCTCACTGAATAGAGAATATTGATAAAGAAAAAAATATTAAAAAAAAAGAACCAAACAGAAATTCTGGAGTTGACGGCCGGGCGCGGTGGCTCACGCCTGTAATCCCAGCACTTTGGGAGGCCGAGGCGGGCGGATCACGAGGTCAGGAGATCGAGACCATCCTGGCTAACACAGTGAAACCCCGTCTCTACGAAAAATACAAAAAATTAGCTGGGCGAGGTGGCGGGCACCTGTAGTCCCAGCTACCCAGGAGGCTGAGGCAGGAGAATGGCATGAACCCTGGGGGGCGGAGCCTGCAGTGAGCCGAGATCGCACCACTGCACTCCAGCCTGGGAGACAGAGCGAGACTCCGTCTCAAAAAAAAAAAAAAAAAAAAAAAAAGAAATTCTGGAGTTGAAAAGCACAAAAACTGAAGTGAAAAATTCACTGCAGGGGCTCAACAGCAGAAATAAACAGACAGCAGTAAGAATCAGAGAACTTAAAGATAGGATAGTTGAGATTATATAGTGTAAGGAATAGAAGAAAAAATAATTAAGAAAATAAACAGCCTCAGAGACTTGTGGGACACCATCAATTGTACCAACATACATATTACAGGGTCTTAGAAAGACAGAGAGAAAAAAAGACAAAAAAAAATGTTTGAAGAAATAATGGTAGAAAAGTCCTGTATTTAATGAGAAACATTAATCTGCATAACCAGGAAGCTCGACAAACTCCAAGTAGGATAAATTCAAAGAGCCACACCCAGACACACTGTAGTCAAACTGTAGAAAGCAGCAAGAGAGAAGTGACTCTTCAAGTACAAGGATTTCTCAGTAAGATTAACAACTGATTTCTCATCTAAAGCCATGGAGGCCAAAAGGTGACAAATTAAAGGGCTGAAAGAAAAAAATCTGTCAACCAAGAATTCCTTTTTTTTTTTTTTTTTGGAGAAGAGACTTTACTCTGTCACCCAGGCTGCAGTGCAGTGGTGCGATCATAGCTCACTGCAGCCTCCAACTCCTGGGCTCAAGCAATCCTCCTGCCTCAGTCTCTCTGGGAGCTGGGACTACAGGCCAGTGCCATCATGTCTGGCTATTTTTCAACCAAGAATTCTATATCCAGTAAAACTATCTTTCAAAAATGAATGAGATCCCCAAAAAATATATTAGAAAGCTCTCAGAAGAAAACACAGGAGGTAAGTCTTTATTGACCCTGAATTTGGCAATGGATTCTTAGATACAACAACAAAAGTATAAGCAACAAAATAAAAAACTAGATAAACTGAACTTCATCAGAATGAAAAACTTTTGAGCACCAAATGAGATTATCAATAAAGTGAAGAGACAATTAACAGAATGGGAGGAAAAATTTGCAAATCACATATCTACTAAGGGTCTAGCATCCGGAATATATATAAAGCACTCTTATAACTCAACCACAAAAAGACAACCCAATTTTAAAATGAGCAAAGGATCTGTATAAACGTTTCTCCAAGGAAGATACAGAAATATCCAACAAGCACATAAAAAGATGTTCAATATCAATATCATTAAGAAAATACAAATTGGCTGCTCTGCCTATGGAGTAGCCACTGTTTTATTTACTTCTATAATAAACTTGCTTTCACTTTATACAGACTCACCCTGAATTCTTTCTTGCATGAGATTCAATAACCCTCTCTTGGGGTCTGGATTGGGACCCCTTTCTGGTAACATCTTCCTGGCAAACCCCAAAGGGATGATACTGAGGAGACTCCCAACCCAAAGGAAATAGACTGCAGCACTGATTGGCCGACTTTGGGTAAGTGGGATGCATTTACCTGGGTAAAGGATGGGATTGGGTTAGAGGCCCAACTTAGGGGAGTTAGAGTCTCTCCTAAGAGAGGGATAAAGGTGCCTGTTAATAAAAGGCAAGCACGCTTGACTGAACTTGGATTTGACGCCCAACTTAGGAAGGTTAGAGTCCTTCCTAAAATTTAGGGGGTTGGAGGCCCCTCTCAGTAGAGTCCCTCTCGACTAAGAACTGGTTTGGCACTATGGGATGTTAACTGCTATTCTCTTTGGATTAATCTGCCTTGCATTCTTTGCTGACGGCTGTGGGTGACAGAACTAGACATGTCCAAGATTATGGGACATGGAGAGCTTTTTCCTCCCCAAAAGGGGAAACTAGAGCTGACGGGAATGCTGGGAAAGATGCCTACACTCCCAAAAAGCAGCCACCTGAACTTCTGATTCAGTGTCAGCTGCAATGGGTGGGTCTTTCTCTGGCCTCCCTGAGCTTCTTGCATTCCCCAGCCTGCTGCAGGCAATACGTTTCTCCCTTTCTTTCCTTTCCCTTTCCTATCTTTTCTGTTATTCAGGGCCACCATCTTGCCCAAAGACCACATGTTGAGAAATGACCTTGTAATCACATGGCAGTACTTTCTCTTTGTCTCTGCCTTCCAGGCAACAGGGATTTGGGGGTAGTAGTTAGCTCTACAAATTATCTTGAGCAGTTAAAAGCCTTTGCAAGCTCAAAATTTACTGCTCTGGGCTCCTTCTGGGAAAAGCAATGGAAACTGCCCAATGCTGTAGCTTAGCAGTTAAGGCTTTGTCTTTTCACAATGGTGGCCTGAGTTCAGGTTCGATTTTTAGCCTAGAAAATGAGCACTTTCTGGTTGGCATTTGGGTGACCTTTGCCATTTGTTGATTCTCCTCCCTTTCACGAACTGTCTTAAATTTTCCTTTCTCTGAGCACCTGGGAGGTTACATTTGGAAAAGTTGAAAAGCCAGGAATATTGGCGGTTTGGCATGGCTAAAGTTGGGTAATAAGATATTTAAAAGGACTTTTTAAAAAGTGCTATGGTTAAAAGTCAGCTTAATTAAAAGTGGATATTCAAGCTCTAACAGCCTGGGACTTCTTAGGAAAAACAGAGGAGGCACCACATACCCTGTTTTGGGAAAAACCTCTATTTTCCTCATAGAACCCCAAGAATTATTAAAAGTGGATAGATCCCTCTCAACATCTATGGCTCTGTTCTGTTTTGCACTGCATTATCTGTTTTTTACTTTGGGGGTATCAGAAATTACTTCATATTATGAGAGAGCTTTGGTGTGTAATATAACTAGGTAGGAAATACATTTAATACTTTTGGGGATGGCTAAATGGCAGTGGGGGGGTACTTGGATCTTTGTGTGTCTGGATCAAAAGCATGCTCTTGGCCACCTGGAAGGTATGGAGATGTCCTCACCCTTCCCCACTGAGAGATAAGACTCCCATGGGGGATGGGCTGATCTCAGAAAGGGCTGATTGGCTCTGGGTTGCTTGGCAATGAAATACGTGGTAAAATCATTGCACTGTCGTGTTCTGTAGCATTTCTCTTTGGGGATCCAGGATCCAATATAAAAATGGGATCCTCAAGTTTTGGGGCTCTGTCTTGCCTTCCAATTGTGCCTGCTTATTAGGCCACAGAAACTGCATGCTTTCCTCGCCCTGTTCCTCCAGGGCTCCACCATAAAGCCACGAATCCAATTAAGAAACTGGTAAATGAAAAACCTTACAACTACTACATTTTCTTCTGTCTGTGTATTTATATGTGTTTTGTGTGTGATATAAAAGGCTTTGATTAATTGGCTTAAAAGTAAGTGTTTAAATCAAATATTTTGTCAGAAAAATAAAAAGCGTAATGCCTTTTAATTCGTGTGACTTAAGCTGTGGGAAGTAAAGAAAATTTTAAAGATCAATAAATAAAGACATTCAGTCTAAATCAGGCAGGTCAAATTTTAGGTTTGCTAAATGCTTTAAGTTTATAAACTGCCTCTTTGACTTTTGAAAATTGTTAAACTTACCTACAGCCATTTGATTCTAGGTAAGGCCTGGGGACATGTGGAGTTAGCCATGCCTCCTAGCTATGCTAGAAAGAGTCAGACCTTATCTGCACTTCTGCCTGGTGTCCTAGGCTCCATACCTAGTACATAATTAAAACTGCTTACCAAGTCTTTCACTAAAAATAAACACTGCTAAGAGTTAACAGTGTAACATGTACTTGAGACTACTGGAAAAACAGTTTTACATGCAAGGTGTGTAGGGAAAGTGAAATGTGTTTTTGGTAAAAGAGAAGAAGACGTGCGAATGTGGATTTTTTTTTTGGCCTAAATTAAAGGGTTAAGGGATTGTTTTAAGTTAGGATAAAGCCGAAGGTTTGCAAAAGTTGTGGAAATTTTGTGAAAAATTAATCTTGTAAAGGAAATTCTGTGTGTGAACATACTGGCTGAAGTTAAAGGGGTATGATACAGTTCCATAAACTGAACACTGGAATAAAAACACAACAGGGTTTTTTTGAGCACTGATCTGCTCTTTAACAAAAATTTGTAAAGGGTTATAAAAGGTTTATAAGAATCTTACCTTCTGGTCTGACATTAAAATTGGGTAGATTTGTCTATAATGTTTTATTAAGAAGTGGATTTAACATTAATAGTACACTAATGCAATGGTGAAATTTGGCTAATTTGGTATAAAAATCATACAGGAAGCATTGTCAAATATGAAATGGTGTTTGGCTTTCTTTGACCTGTATTTATATAAATGTTATTGGTATGTGTTCCAAAGTAATGGGAAACTCCTAGAATTCTGATATGACTTAGCATATGTTATTAATAATTACAATTATTATGTAAAATCGTATGCCACAAAAGTAATCAAAATTCCTAGTCAATTGTGCCTTTAATAGTGGCTGCCTTAAGACTTTTTGTCATTAACAGACAACTGCTATGTTGATCCTCCTCAAAAGGTGGTTTACAGTCAGCTATAGGACTTCAACAGGTGCTCTTGGATGCAGGTTTCTAATAACTTTGGAGATTGTGACATTAGAATAGAGGTTCTTAGGCTGGGTGCAGTGGCTAATGCCTGTAATCCCAGCACTTTGGGAGGCCGAGGTGGGTAGATCACCTAAGGTTGGGAGTTCGAGACCAGCATGACCAACGTGGTGAAACCCCATCTCTACTAAAAACTACAAAAATTAGCTGGGCGTGGTGGTGCGTACCTGTAATCCCAGTTACTCAGGAGGCTGAGGCAGGAGAATCGCTTAAACCTGGGAGGCAGAGGTTGCAGTGAGCCAAGATCACGCCATTGCATGCCAGCCTGGGCGACAGAGTGAGACTGTCTCAAAAAAAAAAAAAAGAATAGAGGTTCTTTCAGGACTCTCATGGAGAGCTGAAATGATTATGAATATCAAGCAGAACAGGAGTTAACTGCATAGACTGAACAAAAGACTGAAGTAATCTTTTCTGACTTTTTGCTTAAAACGTTGCTGATCATTTTTGTTTTTCAGAGCCAAGAAAACTTTTGAGCTACTTACAGCTTTTGACAATTGAGTAAAGTACACTCCTGTGAACAAAATTTGGAGCATATTTGTTTTTCTCTACCTGCTTTCTCCAGAATTTGGAAACTATTTGTGAGTATTAACTTATGCAATATAGTTATTTGCACAAGTACAATAAGAATCTGTTTCTTTTGCAACAGGACACAATTAGAGAAACTGGTTATTTTACCAAGACTTTGATGGGAATGGTGTGCTTTCCTTTAAGGACTCAAACTCGACTTATGGAGCCAATAAAAGCTTCTTGGGAAAACTGGCCTCATACCTTGTCTACACAGTTCCTGTGCAGGGTTCCTGACCTGTGGTAAGTAAAGAATGTCACTTTCTGACAGGCCCAGGAGCCCCACGTCATCTTGGGACCTCAAGAGGAGAGGAATTTCCCAACTCACAGGTTATTTGAGGGTACAAACCCATGGCTGGGCTTGGCTTTAAAAAAAAGTCTTATCTAAGCTTCCTTTTATGGAATGAAGTTCCATCAAAGTCAATTTTAAAAACCCTATCTGAAAAATAATTGTTCTTGCTGCACTTTATACAAATAATCAGGCCAAGTATAATAATGCAAATCAGTTGTACCATGATTTGTCTTCAGTAAAAATGGGAGACCGGAGAGAGAAAATAAATTATGTTTCAGGAACTTGGTATACCTGTTACTAGATTCTAGTCTCAGCAGTTGTTTTTAAGTTTTTTTCTGCAACTTAGGCTAACCCTGCTTACTCCTGTGAACCAACCAGTGATCTCTGGCTGCTGCTCACAAGAAACAAGAGAGATGGGGTAATGTAAAAATCTGGATCAATATTCTAATTCTGGGCACATACTGGAATCAGCTAGTGATCCCATATCAGCTTGGTTTCAACAACTGCCCAGTTCATGGAAAGCCTTCTTGTTTAGTTTACTCAGGATAATTTTAGTTATTCTACTTTACTGTTGTGGAATATATTGCTGTTGTACTCTTTGTATACGAATGCAGGATAAGTTTACTGAATGTTTTCTTAAACTGAACACTTATTAATCTTCCAGATACCACCTTTTGTTGGAACTCAGAGCTATGAATGGCCCTCACCATATTGAGGCTTTCTGACTGAGCTTTTCTCTACCCTGAATACAAGAGACCCTCATAGTTAGGCAGGAATATAATCGCCCCTATTCAGCCTGAAGAAGTTACAGAAGATGGATCTTTGTCCCTCTACGACTCTTAGGATTAAGGGTTCCGCTGTAAAAGGGAGGGGGGAAACATGTCAGGGGTGTCTGAACCAGAGAAACTCCATCTTGAATAGGCGGTGAGTAAAATAAGGCTGAGACCTACTGGGCTACATTCCCAGGAGGTTAGGCATTCTAAGTCACAGGATGAGACAGGAGGTTGGCACAAGGTACAGGTCATAAAGACCTTAATGATAAAACAGGCTGCAGTAAAGCAGCTGACCAAAACCAAAATGGCAATGAAAGTGACCTCTGGTTGTCCTTACTGTTCATTATACTCTAATTATAATGCATCAGCATGCTAAAAGACACTTCCACCAGCACCACGACAGTTTCCAGATACCATGGCAACGTCAGGAAGTTGCCCTGTATGGTCTACAAAGAGGAGAAACCCTCAGTTCCAGATATTGCCCACCCCTTTCCCATAAAACTCATGAATAATCCACCCCTTGTTCAGCATACAATCAAGAAGTAACAAGTATAAGCAGCTGAGCGGCATGGGCTCTGCCTATGGAATAGCCATTCTTTATTCCTTTGCTTTCTTAATAAACTTGCTTTCACTTAAAAAAAAAAAAAAAGAAAATACAAATCAAAGCCACAGTGAGTTCCCACTTCACACTCACTAGGATGGCTGTAATTTTTTTTTTTTTTTTTTTTTGAGACAGGGTTTTACTCTGTCACCCAGGCTGGATAGAGTGCAGTGGTGTGAACGTGACTTGCTGCAGCCTTGAACTCCTGGGCTCAGGCAATCCTCCCAACTCAGCCTCCCGAATACCTGGGAATACAGGTGTGCACAACCATGCCCAGCTAGTTATTTTATTTTCTGTAGAGACGGGGTGTCACTATATTGCCCAGGCTGTTCTCAAACTCCTGGGCTCAAGTGATCCTCCCACCTTGGCCTCCCAAAATGTTGGAATTATAGGCATGAGCCAATGTACCTGGCCTTTTTTTTTTTAGATAAAGTCTCATTCTGTAGCCCAAGCTGGAGTGCGGTGGCATGATCTCGGCTCACTGCAACCTCTGCCTCTCAGGCTCAAGTGATTCTTGTGCCTCAGCCTCCCTAGTAGCTGGGACTACAGGCTGGTGCCACCACGCCTGGCTAATTTTTTGTATTTTAGTAGAGACAGGGTTTCACCATGTTGCCCAGGGTGGTCTCAAACTCCTGAGCTCAGGTGATCTGCCTGCCTCGGCCTCCCAAAGTGCTGGGATTACAGGTGTGAGCCACTGCGCCTGGCCTATAATTTTTTTAAAAAAGGAAAATAACAAGTGTTAGTGAGGATGTGGAAAAACTGAAACCCTCATACATTGCTGTTGGAAACACAAAATGGTTCAGCCACTAAGGAAAAGAGGCTGGCAGTTCCTCAAAAAGTTAAAACATTTTACCATATGACCCAGCAATTCCACTCTTGGGTACATGCTCAAAAGAACTGAAAAAAGGTACTCAAAGAAACACATGTATACACACGTTCACAGCAGTACTATTCACAATAACCAAAAAGGTAGAAACCACCAAAATGTCCATCAATACATGAATAAACAAAATGTAATCTCTCCAGACAGTGAATACCATTCAGCCTTAAAAAGGAATCAAGTTCTGATTCATGCTACAACATGGATGAACCCTGAAAACATGCTAAGTGAGTAAGTCAGACGCAAAGGGCACACACTACATGATTTCATTTACATGAAACACACAGAATAGGGAAATCCACAAGACAGACAGCAGACGGGTAGTTACCAGTGGTTGAAAGGAGGGATAATGGGGACTCACTGCTTATGGGTATGGGGTTTCCTTTTGGGAATGAAAAAAATGTGTTGGAACCAGATAGAGATCATGGTGCACAACACGGTGAATGTACAAAATGCCACTGAATCATTCACTTTTAAATGGCTGTTATGTGTATCTCACTACAATTTATTTTAAAACACTGTTTAAAAAAAGAAAAAAACAGCCAGGTGTGGCGGCTCACACCTATAATCCCAGCACTTTGGAAGACTGAGGTGGGCAGATCACTTGAGGCCAGTAGTTCAAGACACGCCTGGGCAACACAGTAAAAAACCCCATCTCTACAAAAAATACAAAAAATAGCTGGGTGTGGTGCTGCACACCTGTAGTCCCAGCTATTTGGGGGGCTGAGGTGGGAATAACTTGAGCCCAGGAGGTTGAGGCTGCAGTGAGCCATGTTTGCACTACCGCACTGCAGCCTGGGCGACATAAAAGTAAGACTCTGTCTCAAAACCAAAACCAAAACCAAAACCTACTATAACCACTCAGTCACTTGGATGGCTAAAATTTTAAAAATAGAAAATCACAAGTGTTGACGAGGATATGGAGAAATGGGAGTCTTCACATATTGCTGACAGGAATGTAAAATGGTGCAGCCCTTGTGGAAACAATCTGACAGTTCCTCCAAAAATTAAACACAGAATTACCGTATGACCCAACAATTCCATTTCTATGTATATACCAAGAGAACCAGTATGTTCACGCAAAAACTTGTTCACAAACGTTCAGAGCAGCACTATTCATAATAGCGAAAAAAAAAAGTAGAAACAGCCCAAATGGTCAACTGGTAAATGGATAAACAAAATTTGGTCTATCCATACAATGAACTCTTACTCAGGCATAAAAAAAATGAGGTACTATATATATGCTACAACATGGATGGATCCTGAAAACATTATTAAGTTATGGAAGTCAGAAACAAAAGGCCACATATTGTATGATTCCTATTACATGAAATGTCTAGAATAGGCAAATTCATAGATACAGAAAGTAGATTAGTGGTTGCCAGAGGCTGGGGCAAGCGAAGAATGGAGAGGGCCTGCTTAGTGGTATAGGGTTTCTTTTTGGGGTGATGAAATATTCTGAAATTAGACAGTAGCATAACATTCATTTTTTTTTTTTTTAGACGGAGTCTTGCCTCTGTTGCCCAGGCTAGAGTGCAGTGGCGCAATCTCGACTCACTGCAACCTCTGCCTCCCAGTGCAGTGGCGCAATCTCGGCTCACTGCAACCTCCACCTCCCGGGCCCAAGCAATTCTGCTGCCTCAGCCTCCCAAGTAGCTGGGGTTACAGGTGTGTGCCACCATGCCCAGCTAATTTTTTTGTATTTTTAGTAGAGACGGGGTTTCACCATGTTGGCAAGGCTGGTCTCGAACTCTTGACCTCAGGTGATCCGCCTGCCTTGGCCTCCTAAAGTGCTGGGATTACAGGCATGAGACACCACGCCCGGCCATAACATTCTGAATATACACGAAACAACTAAATTGTACACTTTAAGTGGTTTAAATGGTGAATTTTATGTTTTCTAAATTTTATCTCAATTAGAAAGTGTTTAAAATTTTTTTCGTGGGGTAAAAAACGGTGGTGGGGGGAACATCCAGATTCCTGAATCCCGCAGAGCCTGGTAACCACTCCTTACCACCAGCACAAACATAAAAAGATGGCTAGCGGGCAGGAGGCAGTAGCTCACACCTGCAATCCCAGCACTTCGGGAGGCAAGGCAGGAGGACTGCTTGAAGCACCAGGAGTTTGAGATCAGCCTTGGCAACATAGCAAAACTCAGTCAGCCTCTAAAAAAAATAAAAGCCAGGTGCAATGGCTCACGCCTGTAATCCCAGCACTTTAGGAGGCAAGGCAGGAGGATCGTCTGAGGTCAGGAGTTCAAGACCAGCCTGGCCAACCTGGCAAAACCCTGTCTCTACTAAAAATACAAAAATTAGCCGACGTGGTGGTGTGCGCCTACAGTCCCAGCTACTCAGGAGGCTGAGGCAGGAGAATATAAGAATCGTTTGAACCCGGGAGGTGGTGGTTGCAGTAAGCCGAGATTGTGCCGCTGCACTCCAGCCTGGGCGACAGAGTGAGACTCTGTCTCAAAAAAAAAAAAAAAATTAGCCAGGCATGGTGACACATGCCTGTGAGTCCTAGCTACTCAAGAGGCTGAGGTGGCAGAACTGCTTCAAGGTTACAGTGAGCTACGATCATGCCACTGCACTCCAGCCTGGGTGACAGGGCAAGATTCTGTCTCTAAAACAAAACAAAACAAAAAAAAACAAAACTTTTTCATTTTTTTGAACAGCTAGCACACTGAACCTTATGTGACACAATTCTGTTTGTCCACATGTAGATCCAAAGAATTTCATATAATCCTAAGTATCTTAATAGCAAAATTAAATAAGTATCTTAATAGGAAAATTAAAAGTAAGGAGGAGTAAAGATATTAGAAGTCAATGAAAAACTAAGTTTCAGGGGATAATGTTTTAAATTATATGCAGAGAATTAAGGAGAAATAAGCGGCCAGGAGGACAACTGCAACCTCACACACGGACCACACTGACTGATGGTGAGGACAGCAAGCAGGCCGCACTGGAGTTGGTCACGTCTCGTTCCCAGGCTAGAACACCACCACCTACAAGTACAGCTCCAAAAGCAAAGACCAAGTTCAAAGGCCCCAAACTAAATATCACTGTAAAAGAAAGCTCCTAAAACTAAAAGGCTAATTTTTTCTAAATTATCTGTGGTGGCTGCCAGGCATGGCGGCGTGTGCCTATAGTGCCTGCTCAGAAGGCTGAGGCGGGAGGATCACTTGAGCCCAGGAGGTTGAGTCTAGCCTGAGCAACAGAGAGACCTTGTCTGTAAAAAAATAAAAATAAAAATAAAATGTCTGTAAGGGTAACTTATTTTCTTTTGAGGTAATTTCTTTTCTTTTTTTTCTTTTGAGGTAATTTCTTTTATTTTCTTTCTTTTCTTGCTGTCACCCAGGCTGGAGTACAGTGGTGTGAACATGGCTCACTGCAGCCTTGAACTCCCAGGCTGAAGCGATCCTCCTGCCTCAGCCTCCCAACTAGCTGGGACTACAGGCACGCACCACCACACCCCACTAACTTTTCTATTTTTTGTAGAGACAGGGTCTCGCCATGTTGCCCAGGTAGGTCTCGCCAATGTGGCCCAGGCTGGTCTCGAACTCCTGGGCTCAAGCAATCCTCTGGCCTCAGCCTCTTAAAGTGCGAGGATTACAGGCATGAACCACCCACGAGGCCTGTGATGGTAATTTCTTTCTTTTTTTTTTTTTTTTTTTTTTTTAATTATTATTATTTTTTATTAATTTTTTTGCACACAAAAACAATAAACATTTTCTAATAATACATACAAACAAAAAGATGCGTATCAAACATATTAGGAAGGTTGCACATGGGAAGTCGGGGAATAGAAATGGGGGGTGGGAGTTAAAATAAATGAGAGAGGGACTTTATATGGATCAGTGATAATAACTCAATCCTCTATTTGACAAAGAAGAGGGAGAAGGAAGAGGAAGAAAGAGAAAGTGGGATAAAGGATCAGAAAGGGAGGAAAATAGAAAAAATTAGAGTATGACTCCAGGGTAGACCTGTTTTGTTGTCACTGAGTTGGTTGGTTAGTTTGTCTGTTGTATTTTTCATGTTTCGCCATGTTGGCCAGACTGGTCTCCAACTCCTAGCCCAAAGTGATCAACCCGCCTCGCCCCCCAGAGTGCCGGGACCACAGGCGTGAGCCACCACGTCCAGCCCCCACATTGCTTCTGGCCTCCGTGGTAGACCTCCGAGACGGAGCGGCCGGGCAGAGGCGCTCCTCACTTCCCAGACGGGGTGGCCAGGCAGAGACGCTCCTCACTTCTTCCCAGACGATAGGTGGCTGGGCAGAGGCGCTCCTCACTTCCCAG
>NW_026652291.1:2729645-2803264 GCF_009828535.3 Hylobates moloch
GGCAGGGGCTGCAATCCCAGCACCCTGGTAGGCCAAGGCAGGCGGCTGGGAGGCGGAGGCTGCCGCGAGCCCAGACCACGCCACCGCACTCCAGCCCGGGCAACACCGAGCACCGGGTGAGCGAGACTCCGTCTGTAGTCCCAGCATCCTGGGAGGCCGAGGCGGGCAGAGCGTTCGGGGTCAGGAGCTGGCGACTAGCGTGGCCAAGATGGCGAACGCGCGCCGGCAGGCAAAGGAGAAAAAACAGGCAGCGGTGGCGCGCGCCGGCAGTCCCAGGCAGTCCGCGGGGCAGCAGCGAGACGAGGAGATTGCTGCCCGGGCCACAGAGGGAAAAGAAAGAAAGAAAGGAAGGGAGGGAGGGAGGAAGGAAGGAAGGAAGGAAGGATGGAAGGAAGGTAGGTTTTTTTTTTTTTTTGAGACAGAAGTCTCGCTCTGTCGCCCAGGCTGGAGTGCAGTGGCGCCATCTTGGCTCACTGCAAGCTCCGCCTCCCGGGTTCACGCCATTCTCCTGCCTCAGCCTCCCGAGTAGCTGGGCCTACAGGCACCCGCCACCACGCCCGGCTAATTTTTTGTATTTTTAGTAGAGATGGGGTTTCACCATGTTAGCCAGGATGGTCTTGATCTCCTGACCTTGTGATCTGCCCGCCTCAGCCTCCCAAAGTGCCGAGATTACAGACCTGAGCCACCATGCCCGGCCCTGTGGTGGTAATTTCTAATCTGTCACCATTTCTGGTCCGTTCACACTGAGCTGTGGACAGGCAGGAATCCCTCGTGTGTTCCACACACAGGCCTATCACCAGAAGTGGCAAGAAATAAGTGAGATTGCATATTTGGAAGGACTGTGAAAACCTTTAATTAGATTTTTTGATTTAAACATAAATACCTTTACTTCACTTGCTTATATGTGGGTATAAAAATAGTTAAATTCTATTTTTATCCTAAAATTTAGATATGACAATTATAAGTGAATGGCAATTCTACAATATTTATAATAATTATTGTGCTGATAAAGAAAAATTATGCAAATTCAGTTAAATGCATTAAAGATGGTATTTGAGGCAACTTTTAGTAACTTGCCAATTAATCTTTGGCATCCTGATTTGGGGGAGCAGCTTGCAGTTTCCATTGCTTAGATGCTGGACACTTGTGCCTCTGGTTAGCACGGCTGTCATACACATGCTGGGAATCCGAGGCCACTGCCTATTTAATAGCCCACTGCCTATCCTCACTGAGCATCAGGTTTGAGAAGACGTTTGCCTCCACACAGAGAGAAATGTACTGCTCAATGGCAACAACAGATCCACTAAGCAAAGACAGTGCTAAGAAAATTACAATGAAGGGAATTGCGTGACTAAAAAATGGCACCTATGCCAGTGCACTTTGAGGAGCTAATGAAGGGCCAAGACCAGAAACTACGAGGAGCGCAGCATCTGGCGCTCTGAGCACTGTAACTTTTTTTTTTTAGACGGAGTCTCACTCTGTCACCCAGGCTGGAGTGCAGTGGCGCAATCTTGGCTCAGTGCAACCTACACCTTCCAGGTTCAAGCAATTCTCCTGCCTCAGCCTACTGAGAAGCCGGGATTACAGGCGCACGCCACCAGCTCTGGCTAATTTTTTTATTTTTAGTAGAGACAGGGTTTCACCATGTTGGCCAGGCTGGTATCGAACTCCTGACCTCAAGTGATTCACCCATCTTGGCCTCCCAAAGTGCTGGGATTACAGGTGTGAGCCACCACACTCAGCCTGCAACTTTTATTCTGCAGTCTTCTTTAAGCAGAATTTTTACTCTATTGCTTTACTTACTGTTTGCTACAGTTTTAGACGCGAATTTACTGTATTTTGAGGTCTTGTTTTTAACTAAATGAAAGGCATCTCTAATTATTTAAGAAAATTCTTTCATAAAAGTTTAGTTTCTAGTCAGCTACTCAGGATGGCCCTCACTCACAGGTGAGGCATATCTATACCCTAGTACCGAAAGAGGTGGACTGGATTCCTTTCACTTTCTTCTATGCCTCCATTACTCTAATGATTTGTTTTATGTTCCCTAGTTCCATGATTTTAGTTGAGCTACACTGTAATTAGAATTTAAAAACTGGAAACAAAAGTACATCTGCTGACAAAAGGGTGCTCCAAGAGCTGGAAAGCCCGGGGAAAACCAAAAAAGGGAAGCACCAGATAAACAAAGCAAAAGGCTCCTGCCGCAAGAAAGCACGAAACACAACACACATGGAGAAAAGCAGCTCAACATCAAGCCCAGCAGGGCAATTAAAGGTATCGTCCAAGTGATGCCAATAAACGGAGAAGGGCAAAGATCACGAACAGACAGTTGTGCCCTGCTGATAAGAAAGCTTTCTGAAAATCCACATTCATGCAAACACTTCAGCATACTGGCTCTGTTCCTGATACCTGATGCCAAATGTTCCACTGCGGGAGAGGGCCCACAGTCAGCACCCTGGGCAAGTAACAGGAGGCTGGATTCTTACCAGAAAGGCAGATCACAGTCACACATGAAAAGCCCCCTTAGGACAGGGAGGGAGAGACACACAGACCAAGTGACTCAGGCAGACTCCTAGGAAAGAACCTGATTAAATCACAATATAAGACATGGTCTTAAAGCCTTTGAGAAAACAATAGTTATTTGGGGCCCCAGCATTGTCAGTATCCCTTGGTTGGTTCATAAGGGTTAGGATTTTTAAAAAGTATTCATTCAACCCTTATTATATGCAAAGACACTGTGCCTCTTTTGGCCCAGGACCAGAGTCCTGCCATCTGGACAGGAAGCAGGGAGAGCAGCCAAAGGCTCAGTCCACTCGATATGCAACCAAGTGCAGGCAGCACTTCTCCAGATGGAGGCTTCCCCTAGGTCACGCCTGCCACATGGGGCTGGAGCCCCGGGGCTGTATAAGGGGCAGAAGTTGCAAGTGTGATAAGGTTCATCTTCCTGGAGTGTCAACTGTATTTGAAGACGTGAAAAGCATAAAACATGGCCATATTGAGAAGCAGATTATAATGTTTCGATCAATTGTTAGAATAAAACATGAGATTTCAAAAAACATTAGATCTGCCAGGCACCGTGGCTTAAGCTTGCAGCATACTTTGGGAGGCAGAGGTGGGAGGATTGCTTGAGGCCAGGAGTTCAAAACCAGCCTGGGCAACAAAGCAAGACCCTGTGTCTTTTAAATAAAAAAGACAAAAGGAAAAAAAGAAAAAACAACAACAACAACACCGGATCTCACATCAGTGCAGATGTGTGCCTCCTGGTGAGGGCATCACGCACCTCTGAAGTACCTGTGCTGAAAGGCTGAGCCAGAAAGCGATCGATCCTCTGTATCCACCCAGAGGCAGAAGAACATGTCCAGTGGAAACAGCAAAGGCCAGAATGAGGGAACTTCTGACTACTGAACAATCAACCTGGATTTTCCAACAAATAAAATGCAAGGAAAAAAGGGATGGGGAAAAGTATTCTATTGATTAAGAGACTTAACAGACATATCAGCTAACTGCAATTATTTGGACCCTGCTTCAAACAAACTAAAAATACCAGAGACTATTGGAGAAAATTGAATGGTACTATGATGAGATGATTATAAATGAAATTTAAACAGTTTTCTTGACACTTTTCAATATATCAAAAATAGCTATGTATTAAATCTCACTTTGGATGTAAACATTTCAAACTTCTTATACTTATTTTTAACATTCTAACATATGAAAGATTTATTATTATTATTTTTTAAAGGGACAGGGTCTTGGTCTATGGCCAGCCTGGACAGCAGTGGCATGATCCTAGCTCATTGCAGCCTGGAACTCTTGGGCTCAAGCGATCCGCCTGCCTCAGCCTCCCATGTAGCTGGGACTACAGGCACACACCATCACACCCAGTTAATTATTTTATTTTTTTAGACAGGGTTTCACTGTGTTGCCCAGGCTGGTATCGAACTCTTGGGCTCAAGAGATCCTCCCACCTCAGCCACTCAATCACAAGTTAGAGACTGAAACACAGGGTATTTTATTTTCTTTCAAACTCCTAGAGAAAGATGGTTAAGGAGCAAATAGTTCTTGTATCAAAAAATGCAATACTCCATGAGGCAGGTCACACCCCCAGGCTGCCTGTGCCTTCCTTGCAGTGGGGAACCTTCTAGGGAAGGGTAGGGCCGAGAGATTTCGGAAAGTAGGCCTTGGACAAAGAGGTGCAGGCCACTACTCTTGGTTTTCCAACCTATTCACTCATTCCTGGGCCATGAGGTACGATGTCTATTATTTTCAGTTTAATACTGGTTTGAAAAAAATGAAAAATAAAAATAAGGTCAGACACAAACCAAAACAAAGTGCCATGTACATAGAAAGTCAAATACATCTGCTGAAGAATGAAATTGCTAAAGCCAAAAATGAATATGTTCAGGATGTTTTACAATTTAATTACTTGATTTTTGTGCAAGATGAAAAAGTAACAGCTGAAGAAAGAAATCTACACAAATTAAATTTGTTTAGTGGCATACCTGTGTGTCATATGCTTTAAGGAGATAATATGGAAGCTTGATCAGGAAGGAAGGACTTCAATAAAAAAAGGAGCAAAGCAACGCCAACCTTATCCTTCTTTAATTACTGTAGTGGAGTCCCTTACCTACAAAATAATAATAGTTGGTCAATTCTCACCTGGAAAATTTTTAGAGCTTTTAAAAATGAAATTTCAAGGCCAGGCGCAGTGGCTCGTGTTGTAATCCCAGCACTTTGGGAGGTCGAGGAGGGCAGATCACCTGAGGTCAGGAGTTCGAGACCAGCCGGGCCAATATGGTAAAACCCCATCTCTACCAAAAATACAAAAACTAGCTGGGCATGGTGGCGCACACCTGTAATCCCAGCTACTTGGGAGGCTGAGGCAGGAGAACAGTTTGAACCCGGGAGGCAGAGGTTGCCGTGAGCCGAGATCATGCATGCCACTACACTCCAGCCTGGGCGACCGAGCGAGACTCCATCTCAAATAAATAAAAATGAAATTTCAAAAGGTAAATTTCTATAATATGAAGAAATTTAAGATAAAACATAATTAACTACTGTATATGCATGTGCTCTGGGGATTTTCCACATTTTTTGAATGGAACGTGCAATATAAAATCTAATTATTTTAAAATTGCTTTTACTATGAAGTATTACTTACTTACAGAAAAGCATAGGAAACATATGTATACCGTCTCATGAAGTTATTACATAAATACCAGTCCAACTACCACCAAGGGAAGGAACATTGCCAGAACTCCAGAAAGGCTGGGTGCCTCTATCTGACCCCAAAACCCTTCCACCACATTCGTAAGTACTAGCTTAATAAAATGATTTTGTTTGATTTGTTGAGGCAGGGTCTTGCTCTGTCACCCAGGCTGGAGTGCAGTGGTACAATCACAACTCATGGCAGCCTTGACCTCCCGGACTCAGGCAATTCTCCCATCTTAGCCTCCCAAGTAGCTGGGACCACAGGAGGATGCCACCATGCCCGGATAATTTTTTTTTTTTTTTTTAGAGGCTGGATCTCCCTATGTTGCCTAGACCGGTCTGGAACTCCTGGGCTCAAGTGATCCTCCCATCTCAGCCTCCCAAAGTGCTGGGATTACAGGCATGAGCTACTGTGCCTTAACTTTTATGGTTTATCATTTCCTAACTTTTCTTTAGAGATTTATCACCTAGGTGTGCAGCCCTACCAAACATAATTTATATAAAAACCAGAAGCAGATGAAAACAACAAAATCATACTACATATATTATTGTCTTGCCTTTTTCTTTGCCTTTTTTGTTGTTACTGTGTCTGTAGTTTACTTTCATTGCTGTGTAATATTCTACTCAGTAAATATACCATAATTTAGTTATCCATTCTCATCCCCTAGGGTGGTCTCTGCTTTGGAGCAAATACAAACACTACTAAGATTTTTCTGGTACAGCTATCTCAATCACTTTAGGCATGTATTTCTAGGTACATACCTAGAAGTATGATTGCTAGCTTATACTCTAAAGCCAAACTATTTCCCAAAGCAGATGTAATGTGCACTCCCATCAGAAGGGTATGAGAGAGTTTCTGTTGCTTAACTTTTTCAACAACAATTGCCAGATTTTTTAATTCCTGCTAACTGAACAGCGGTATAATAGTATTCTAAGTTTTTTTTTTTTCTTTTTCTTTTTTTTTTTTTTTGAGACAGGGTCGACCTCTGTCGCCCAGGCTAGAGTGCAGTGGCACGATCAGGGCTCACTACAGCCTTGAAACTCCTGGGCTCAAGAGATCCTCCCACCTCAGCCTCCCCAGTAGCTGAGATTACAAGCATGTGCCACCACACCCAGCAAATTCAAAAACTTTTTTTGGCTGGGCGCAGTGGCTCACACCTGTAATCCCAGCACTTTGGGAGGCCGAGGCGGGCGGATCACAAGGTCAGGAGATCAAGACCATCCTGGCTAACACGGTGAAACCCTGTCTCTACTAAAAATACAAAAAAAATTAGCCAGGCGTGGTGGCAGGTGCCTGTAGTCCCAGCTACTCGGGAGGCTGAGGCAGGAGAATGGCGTGAACCCGGGAGCCGGAGCTTGCAGTGAGCCGAGATGGCACCACTGCACTCCAGCCTGGGTGACAGAGGGAGACTCCGTCTTGAAAAAAAAAAAAAAAAAAAATTTTTTTTTTTTTTTTTTTAGGCTGGGTACGGTGCTCATGCCTGTAATCTCAGCACTTTGGAAGACTGAGGTGGGCGGATCACCTGAGGTCAGGAGTTTGAGACCAGCCTGACCAACACGGTGAAACCCAGTCTCTACTAAAAATAAAAAAATTAACCACAGCTGGTGGCGTGCGCCTGTAATCCCAGCTACTCGGGAGGCTGAGGCAGGAGAATCGCTTGAACCCGGGAGGCAGAGGTTGCAGTGAGCCAAGATTGCACCACTGTACTCCAGCCTGGGCAACAAAGTGAGACTCCATCTCAAAAAAAAAAAACAAAAAACAATTTTTTTAGGGCCGGGCGCGGTGGCTCACGCCTGTAATCCCAGCACTTTGAGAGGCTGAGGTGGGTGGATCACAAGGTCAGGAGATTAAGTCCATCCTAGTTAACATGGCAAAACCCTGTCTCCACTAAAAATACAAAAAATTAGCCAGCATGCTGGCAGCCACCTGTAATCCTAGCTACTCAGGAGGCTGAGACAGGAGAATGGCGTGAACCCAGGAGGCGGAGCTTGCAGTGAGATAAAATTGCGCCACTGCACTCCAGCCTGGGCAACAGTGTGAGACTCCGTCTCAAAAACACAAAAACAAAAACAAAACAAAAACATTTTTTTTTTTAGAGGTCGGAGTCTCACTATGTTGCCCAGGCTGGTCTCAAACTCCTGGCCTCAAGCAACCCTCCCGCCTCGGCCTCCCAAAGTGCTGGGATTACAGGCATGAGCCGCCACACCTGGCCAACTAAGAATTCTTTATTATAGAATTTTATAATAATTTTGAATAAAGAATTCATGAAATTTTACATCTGGCAATTACTGCAATGGAGATTTAATTTTGTAGCCAAATATTTGTTCACATTCTCCATGGTTCCTGCACCCTGATTTCTTGTCAGGTATAAATTCCCAGCTCAGTCCACAGCTTCCAGAGGCACTGACTCCAACACCTGGGCCCAGGTAAAGCCTGTGATTTGCACCTGGTCATTCAGAGCATCTTATTTTCCCGCCCAGAGTTGGCTCATCTCTAAACACACAACCCAGATCAGGATTAATGAGTCTCCTCTTCCCACTATGGGACTTAAAGAGATTCTCCCTCTTTCCCAAAGAACCTGAACACATGAAGGAGGATGCTGGGGAAGAAACTGGCCCAAGTGAACCATCTAGAGCTAGCCCTGCCTTAGGTTTTTCAATCAGATGATCATTAAACCTTCTTTTACTTACTTAAAACAACTAAGGTTGAATTTCTCAAAATTTACATCAGAAAGAGCCCTCATTGATACAATCACATATTCAGAAACAGGTTTTAATCTTGTACTCAAGAACTGTATAGGTCAATTAAGGTAACACATGACAACCTATGTATGTGTTTACACACATTCCCAGCATTCCCTCAATCATACATTTGTTTACATCTAAACATTTTTAATAGTCATAGGACTGGTTAAGGTTTCCTATTTCTTCTTCAGTTACTTTTAGTTAAGTTACATTTTGAAAGAAATTTGTCTATTTTATCTAAATTTTCAAATGTATATAGCGTGATACTAATTCTAATATCCTTTTATGATATCTTAACAGTCTACTGAATCCATAGTGTTTTCACCTTTTTCATTTCATTTCGTTATTTATACCTGTTTTTTCTTCCTTATCAGTTTCACTGGAACTTTGTCAATTTTACCACTTTTTTTTTTCCTTTTAGAAACACAGGGTCTCACTCTGTCACCCAGGCTGGAGTACAGTGGTGTGATCATAGCTCACTGTAGCCTCAAACTCCCAAGCTCAAGTGATCTGCCCTCTCTCTCCTCCTGCCCAAAGTGCTGGGATTACAGGTGTGAGACACCATGCCTGGCCCCAGATGGAAACTGACTATTTAAGCCTGAGTGCAGTGTCTCACGCCTGTAATCCCAGCACTTTGGGAGGCTGAGGTGAGTGGATTGCTTGAAATCAGGAGTTCGAGACCAGCCTGGGGAACATAGTGAGACTCCGTTTCTACAAAAAATACAAAAATTAGCTGCGCATGGTGGCACACGCTTATAGTCCCAGCTACTAGGGAGGCTGAGGCAGGAGGACTGCTTGAGCCCGGGTGACAGAGGTTGCAGTGAGCCAAGATCATACCCACTGCACTCCAGCCTGGGCACTAGAGTGACACCCTGTCTCCAAAATATATATAAATAAAAATTTTTCCCATCAAGTATTATTTTCTTTCTATCTGAATTTCCTTTAATATTCCTTTAGTGCCATTCTGTTGGCAATAAATTCTGATGTCTATTGGCCTAAAATTTATTTTTGTTTTTGGGTTTTGTTTTTTTTTGAGATGGAGTCTCGCTCTGTCGCCCAGGCTGGAGTGCAGTGGCATGATCTCGGCACACTGCAACCTCTGCCTCCCAGGTTCAAGCAATTCTCCTGTCTCGGCCTCCCGAGTAGCTGGGATTACAGGCACCTGCCACCACACCCAGCTAGCTAATTTTTTTTAGTAGAGACGAGGTTTCACCATGTTGGCCAGGCTGGTCTCAAACTCCCGACTTCAGGTGATTCACCCGCCTTGGCCTCCCAAAGTGCTGGGATTACAGGTGTGGGCCACCATGCCTGGACTAAAAATTTCTTTACTTTTGAAATAAATAAAAATTTATCCTTCATTTTTGAAAGATATTTTTCCTGGATACAGAACTCTGACAGGTTTTTTTCTTTCAGTACTTTGAATATGTTGCTCTGTTGTCTTCTGGTTCACACAAGATGTGACCAGGAATCGCTGTTATTAGCAACTGTGTTCCTCTGTAATGTGTCTTTTCTTCTGGCTGCTTTGAAAGCTTTTGATCTTGATCACTGGTTTTTTGGCAATCTGATTATGAGGTACCTTGGATTTCTTTATATTTGCTCTGTTTGGAATTTTTGAGCTTCATAGTTTGCAGTTTTCATCAAATCTGGAAAATTTCCAGCCATTATTTCTCCAAATATTTTTTCCATTCCCTCCTCTTCTCCTTCTGGAACTAGGTTATACATATCTTAAGTGAGCTGACTTTGTCCCACAGGCCGCTGATGCTCTGTGATCTCGTGCAGTCTGGATTCTCTGTGCTGTGCTTTGGAAAGCTTCTACTGCTACGTCTTCAGGCTCACGAACTCTTTTCTTCTGTAGTAATAACCTGTTGTGATCCCTCTACTGCATTATATATACATATATATGTGTATATATTATTTTACTATATATAAATTTATTTTATTATTATATATTTTATCATATAAATAAAATATATATTATTTTTATTTATTTATTTTTGAGACAGAGTCTTGCTGTGTCGCCTGGCTGGAATGCAGTGGTGTGATCTCGGCTCACTGCAACCTCCACCTCCCGGGTTCAAGTGATCCTCCTGCCTCAGTCTGCGGAGTAGCTGGGATTACAGGCGCCTGCAACACGCCCGGGTAATTTTTGTATTTTCAGTAGAGATGAGGTTTCACCATGTTGGCCAGGCTACTCTTCAACTCCAGACCTCAAATGATCTGCCCACCTCAGCCTCCCAAAGAATTGGGATTATAGGCGTGAGCCACTGCGCCCGGCATTTTATATATTTTATATATTGTATTTTCATCTCTGGAAGTTTTATTTCAATCTTTTTTGAACCTTTCATTTCACTCAGTATGCTTACGTTTTTCTCTACATTCTTGTAGAGAATGTGTGCAACATATTTATAAGTTATTTTAATGTTTGTGTGCTAATTGCATCATCCCTTGTCATTCTGGGGTCTGTTTCTCTTGATTTTCTTCCTGGTTAATATCACATTTCCTTGCTTCTCTGCATACCTGGTAATTATTTATTAGATGCTAGACACAATTTCCTTTTACATTTTTGGGTGCTAGTTTTATTACATCCTTTTTAAATATAGTCAAGGCTTTGTTCTGATAATGTAATCAAGTTATCTGTAATCAGTTAGGGCAAGTCGGGAGCAGCCCATTGGTCTATGGATAATTCAGCCCCACTGCTAAGGCAGCCCTTCTGAGGAATCGTCCTGACACCACAGATGAAAAAGCTGCTCTGAACTCATACTAACAAAGATGAAAAGGCAACCCTTCAAAGGATCTACCTGAGACCACCCAGGGTGGTGGGAACACAAACTATTCCCAGCCCTGTGCAACTGATGTCCAAGAAGTGCTTGGCCTTCTCCTTTTTGGTGGTTCTCCTCCCAGCCTTGAGGTGCTTCCTCGTGGGCACATGCAGACCAGGATGCAGCCAACGCCTCAAGGGGGTCCTTCTGCAGATCTCTGGAGCTCTCTCTCTAACCTGCTCCCTCCTCTCCTATGTTTTCTCCACAAATTCTAGCTGTCTTATCCTCCCCAATTTCTCCTGTTTCATCACTTTAGTGAAGCCAGTGGGTTGTCTGACTTCTCTCTTCCTGCCCTGAAACATGGAAACTGCCTCTCGAGACAAACTAAGGCTGTTTGTGTCAGTAAAGTTTTATTGGAATACGTCCATGTCCATTCACTTACATACTTAGGATGAAAGCAGGCACAGAGCATAGCAGAGTAGGTGTGACATTAACAGCATCCGGCCCACAAAACCTACAACGGTTACTATACAGCCCTTTATAGAAAAAAGTGCAGTCTCATGCTGTGGAGTACAAGCTGGAATACTGCAGGGTTTGTTTTGTTTGTTCCTCTTATTTCAAGGAACACGGTCCTAACCAGCCTTCTGTCAAATGTATGAAAACTATTACTTCATATATTTTGTCTGGTTTGCAAGTTGTTTAAGATAGAAGTCAATTTGGGACTAGGGCGAGGCAATTGAGGTACTTGCCTTAGGCACAAATCTTAATTGAGTGCCAAAAAAACTCAGTAATAGAGATAAAATCAAAATTAATGAAAAAAATCCATGAGGTACAAAATACCAAAATTTTATATATAATATCGATAATGGTGTCATGCCAAGCCATATTGGAACTTGAGACAAAAAGAAAAATCATTAATACTGATCCTGTCTTTCAAATTTTGGTTTTGGACCAGGCGTGGTGGCTCATTCCAATCATCTCAGCACTTTGGGAGGCTAAGACGGGAGGACTGCTTGAGCACAGAGTTTGAGATCAGTATGGGCAACACAGTGAGACACCACTCTACCAAAAAAAAAAAAAATTATCCAGACGTGGTGGCATGTGCCTGTAGTCTCAGCTACTTAGGAGGCTGAGGTTGGAGGATCACTTGAGCCCTCCCAGCTGTATTACCATAGCTGTAGTGAGCTATGATTGCTCCACTGCACTCCAGCCTGGGCAATAGAGCAAGACCCTGTCTTAAAAAGTAAAAAATAATTTTGTTTTTCATCATGGATTTTTTTTGCATCAAATGTGATTTTTTTAAAGCACTGCATTAAAATATTAATAATCTCGATTACTGAGATTTTGGGTATCCCTTTAAATTCTGCACTGAGGCAAGTGCCTCACTTGTCTTACCCTAGTCCTGGGTGGGGAGGGGCATAAATCACCTCTAATTCCATCACAGTGGAAATGGAAGTCTCCAGGAATAACTTTCTTACTAAGTAGAATTAGACTAATACCTTATCGCTATAAGAGTTTATCAGAACTGCCAAACTTAATGTTTTCATTCTCAGAGATGTCTTTGAAAAAGAGATTACTTCAATGTGAAACATTATGCTCTAATTACTTCTCACTATTTGCAACTAACAGTAGGGAATGTACATGTTCCCACATATACCCATCAGAGGCAATCATTAGATGTGTATCAAATGGATATAAATTAGTAAACAAAAGCACTCTGCAGACATGAAGATACTATGAGAACATAAAAACTTTCTTCTAATTACTAAATAAATACAGACACACAAAGACGTTGTGACTGCAAAATAACTGAGTAATTATATAGTATCTGGGCGACACACTGACAGTATGAGGTAGACCAAAAACAGCCACCTGCAGCAACTGCTGCCAAGTCAATTTCTGGACTGGTGAAAGTAAGTGCTCAGTCTCCAAACACACAAATTCAACTAAAAGCAAATAATGGCTGGGCACGGTGGCTTATGCCTGTAATCCCAGCACTTTGGGAGGCCAAGACGGGCGGATCACTTGAGGTGAGGGGTTTGAGACCAGTCAGGCCCACATGGTGAAACCCCGTCTCTACTAAAAACACAAAAAATCAGCCGGAAGTGGTAGCGTGCACCTGTAGTCCCAGCTACTCAGGAGGCTGAGGCAGGACAATCACTTGAGCCCAGGAGGCAGAGGCTGCAGTGAGCGAAGATCGCACCACTGCACTGCAGCCTGGGTGACAGAGTGAGACTGTTTCAAAAAAAAAAAAAAAAAAAAAGGCAAATCAACCAATAAGCTTCTCCCTTGGTTTTGCAGGATTAGCACCCTTTCGAAATTGGCCTGCTCATTTTGTAGGCGTTCCTAACTCCCAATCCTACCTCATCGATATGCCAGGAGGACACTGGACAAGCAAAAGGACTCATCCATATGACGGTGAAAGCTTCTACCATGAGCCCATTTCCACAGATCCTCTACAGCATTCATTTCATAGAAGGCACAGGTGCAGGAAAATGTTTTCAAAAGTACTGACAAAAAAGGTGTTTTTTAAATTAAAAATATTGTGCTATTAAATTTAGTGGGGGAATGAAGATTATGAAATTTAAGGGGGTAATTATCATGAAGAAATTGTCTAGAACTCATGGAATTCAATGTAACAATCAGGCGTCATCAAATTCACAACATACCCCCTCCAATACACACTTCCCTTTGCATCTGCTGCTTCCGAGCCAGCCTCTGGGAGTGAGTAGACCCTGCTGCCCTGCTGGCTCAGCATCCCCTCCCTTACCAGGAGTGGACTTGCAAACTCTGCTCCAGCCGCAACGACTGTCTCCTGTGTTTCTGTTCTTCCACTGTCTGTCAAACACTTCATCTGCAAGACTCCATTCAAGTATCTTGACAACTACTATTTATCACTAGACTCATGGTTTTCCACTAAACTTTAAGCTCCTTTAGAGCAGGGATCGTGCTAAATTTATCCTGTAGTCTCAATGCCTAGCAGGACGGCAGGCACACCCAGCAGGTACCACTTGTTTGTTGAATTAAACTGCGAGCATCTTTTCTGTAACTCTCCCTTCCCAGGGAAACTGACCTTACCTCCTGAAATCCTGGTCCTATAAGGACACCCATCACAACACTTACAAGCCTGTACTTGCCTTGCTTCCTTCTCTCTCTCCCATCTGACCGTGAGCTTTCTGAAGACAGCAATGTGTCTTGTTCAGGTTTGTATCCTCAGCACTTACAACGGTGTTGGCCACACAGTATGCATTTGGTCTTAGTTATTAATTTTCTTCTTGTAGTTGTTAATTTATTCATCACAATTACAAATTTGCCTGGTACAGAGATGAGGAAACTAGAGTACGAAGATTCAGCAGCTTCACAACATGATACGTTACTAAGCGGCACAGCGGCCTACCTCCAGTCAGTGTTCTTAACTACTATGTCTGTTATCACACCGCGACTACCTCAGCAAAGACAGGCTCACTGACTTGTGCCGTAAGAATCAACAGTTATGCTGTTAAATCAGATTTGCCATTTGTACGCTCAAATTATTTTAGAAAGATCATTCAATGCTCCAACTCTGCTGGCCAGGGTCTGGATTGTTGAGTAACTAAAACAATTACATCAAACAACTTGCCCAAAGTCAGAGCTAACAGGACTAAAACCCAGGTCTCGAAGACCCAGCAATTTGACCACAGTATTTTTGCTGGCTTTGACAACTGTCAATTCAAACCCTGCACGATTATCTAATTCCTTAGCAAGAGGCAAAATACGTATCTCAAAATTTCCAAAATATCAATAAAGCCGAACAGATGCATCCACCCCATTTTAAAACCAAGTATCTTTTTTTTAAAATTGTTTTGAATTTTAGCACTGACACAGCCAGAGTTTGTTTACTCCCTTAGGACTCATATATGACATTCACAACCTGATGCACCAAGGAGCACCTTTAGCTGAACCAAATAAGGCTAGTTCTTGACTTCAAAGAAGATTTTAAGATCTCGGCTAGGCTAAAATAAAATTTATCATATCATTTAAATTATTGTTTGGAGGCCAGGCACGGTGGCTCACACCTGTAATCCCAGCACTTTGGAAGGTCAAGGTGGAAGGATCACTTGAGGCCAGGAGTTCAAGACCAGCCTGGGCAACATAGTGAGGCCCCATGTCTATAAAAAATGTGAACATTAGCCAGGTGTGGTGGCATGCACCTGTGGTCCCAGCTACTCGGGAGGCTGAGGCGGGAGGATGGCTTAAGTCCAGGAGGTTGAGGCTACAGCGAGCTGTCATTGTACCACTGCAGTCCAGCCTGGATAACAGAGCAAGACCTTCACCCCTACCCCCCCCCAAAAAAAGACACAAAAATTACTTGCTTAATTTCTAGCTACTCTAATATGAAAATTGAGTAGAATTATTTAGCTTACTTCTGAACAGTATCATCCAAATGCATCTGGATGAGGAGGAGCAAAGAGCAAGGGGAGAATGGAATGACTGTGCTGCACTACTCAGTCACAGTTAAAGAAATTCTTGGGGGAAAGAAGCCATTTTGTAGCCATATACCTCAGTGAGTTTTTTTCATTTTTGCTTATGGAACTGTGATAGGTTTCCCTGACGTCTTACTCACCTGAAATCACGATCAAACATTCATTACCACTGCATACTTACTTTATTCCTAAAACACAAAATGTCACACATATTTTTACAGCTAGATAAGAGTCACGTTAAAAGTTTAAGATATGCAATGTAACACTTATTTGATTTTAACATTCTTCATGCTACATAAACTCTCTAGAATAAATTTACTTCATAATCAAATGTGGCCACCCACCTCACCTTGCTACAACTGCTAGACACACTAGTACAAACTCTCCTGAGTAGCATCCAATGATCACATACACAAAAGTGTAAAACATTTCCAGATCACCCTAGAATTTTCATCTAAGCAGCCTTTCAAATAAACTATATTCTGCAACGTTGGCTTTTGCCTAATACACTAATGATTCACTGCAGTTTACACCGTGAATCTAAGTAGAGATTTGTTATGCAACATCAAATTTCTTAGGCTTCTCCAAAAATTAATCAATATCTTGAACATAAAATATTCTATTCTCAACAATCATTATACAAATAAAATGGCTACAATAATAAAATTTTCTGCCAGAAAATTACGAAAATAAATCTTTAAAGGTAGGTTAGAGCAGTGGCAGTGCTGCTAAATGACTTCAGAAAAGACTCAGTGAGTGAGGGGCATCCACGAACCAGGCACAGAGGAGCAGGTGCACAAGCCCTGGCCAGCCCCAGCCTCCTGTGCTGCGTGCAGGCAGTACACCTTGCACACGGCACTGGCTCTGCCCCAGATGGTCACAGACAGTTGGGACCAAAGCACCCACCAAATGTATATATCATGTAGATAAATATTTTAGAGACAGGGTCTTGTTCTGTCACCCATGATGGAGTGCAGTGGCACGATCACAGCTCGGTGTAACCTCAAATTCCTGGCCTCAAGTGATCCCACGGCCAATGTGCTAGTATTCCAAGCATGAGTCACCATGCCTAAATTATTTTTTTTAACTTTTATTTTAGGTTCAGAAGTACATGTGCAGGTTTGCTATACAGGTAAACTCTTGTCACCAGGGTTTGATGTACAGATTATTTTGTAACCCAGGTACGAAGCCTAGAACCCAATGGTTATTTTTTCTGATCCTCTCCCTCCTCCCACCTTCCACCCTCAAGTAGGCCCTACTGTCTGTTGTTCCCTTCTTTGCGTCCATGTGTTCTCATCACTTAGCTCCCACTTATAAGCGAGAACGTTCGGTACTTGGTTTCATGTTCCTGCGTTACTTTGCTGAGGATAATGGCCTCCAGCTCCCAACCATGTTCTTGCAAAAGACAGGAGGATCTCATTCTTTCTTACAGTTACATCGTACCCCATGATATAAATGTACCAATTTTTCTTTATCCAATCTGCCACTGACAGGCATTTCAGTGGATTCCATGTCTTTGCTATTGTGAATATTGCTGCAGTGAACATACCTGTGTACATATCTTTATGGTAGAACAATTTATATTCCTTTGAGTATATATAACCAGTAATGGGATTGCTAGGTCGAATGGTAGTTCTATTTTTAGCTGAGGAATCACCATATTGCTTTCCACAACGGTTGAACTAGTTTACACTCCACCAACAGTGTATTAGCATTCCCTTTTCTCCACACTCTCACTAGCATCTTATTTTTGACTTTTTAATAATAGTTATTCTGACTGGTGTGAGATGCTATCTCACTGTGGTTCTGATTTGCATTTCTCTAATGGTCAGTGATTTGGGCTGTTTTTCACACGCCTGTTGGCTGCATGTGCGTCTTCTTTTGAAAACTAACTGTGCAAGCCCTTTGCCCACTTTTTAATGGGGTTGTTTTTTTCTTGTAGTTTTTTTCTTTTTTTTTTTTTTTGAGACGGAGTCTCGCTCTGTCGTCCAGGCTGGAGTGCAGTGGCGCAATCTCGGCTCACTGCAAGCTCTGCCTCCCTGGTTCACGCCATTCTCCTGCCTCAGCCTCTCCGAGTAGCTGGGACTACAGGCGCCCGCCACCGCGCCCGGCTAATTTTTTGTATTTTTAGTAGAGACGGGGTTTCACCGTGGTCTCGATCTCCTGACCTCGTGATCCGCCCAACTCGGCCTCCCAAAGTGCTGGGATTACAAGCGTGAGCCACCGTGCCCGGCCTTTTTCTTGTAGTTCTTAAGTTTCTTAAGTTCCTTATAGATGCTGGATATTAGACCTTTGTCAGATGCATAATTTACAAATATTTTCTCCCGTGCTGTAAGATGTATGTTTACTCTATTGATAGTTTCTTTTGCTGTATAGAAGCTCTTAAGTTTAATTAGATCCCATTTGTCAATTTTTGCTTTTGTTGCAATTGCTTTTAGTGTTTTCTTCATGAAATCTTTGTCAGTTCCTGCGTCCAGAATGGTATTACCTAGGTTGTCTTCCAGGGTTTTTATAGTTTTGGGTTTTACATTTCAGTCTTTAATACATGTTTTGTTGATTTTTGTACATGGTGTAGGGAAGGGGTCCAGTTTCAATCTTCTGCATGTGGCTGGCCAGTCGTCCCAGCACCACTGATTGAATAGGGAGTCCTTTCCCCATTGCTTTTGTCAGCTTTGTCGAAGATGAGATGGTTGTAGTTGTGCAGCCTTATTTCTGGGCTCTCTCTTTTGTTCCACTGGTGTCTGCTTTTGTACTAGTACCATGCTGTTAGGTTGCTGTAGCCGTGTAGTATAGTCTGAAGTTGCGTAACAGAATGCCTCCAGCTTTGTTCTTTTGCTTAGGACTGCCTTGGCTATTTGGGCTCTTTTTTGGTTCCATATGAATTTTAAAGCAGTGTTTTTCTAGTTCTGTGAAGAAGGTCCTCGGTAATCTGCTAGGAATAGCAGAGAGTCTGTAAATCGCTTTGGGCAGTATGTACGCCCAAATATTCTTTTTCTTCCCCCTGAGACACAGTCTAGCTTTGTTGCCCGGGCTGGAGTGCAGTGGCGCAATCTTGGCTCACTGCAACCTCCGCCTCCCAGGTTCAAGCCATTCTCCTGCCTCAGCCTCCTGAGTAGCTGGGATTACAGGTGCCACCACACCCAGCTAATTTTTGTATTTTTAGTACAGACAGGGTTTCACAGTGTTGGCCAGGCTGGTCTCGAACTCCTGACCTCGTGATCCACCCGCCTCGGCCTCCCAAAAAGCTGGGATTACAAGCGTGAGCTACTGCACCGAGCCACACGCCCAAATATTTTTAAATGACGGCACCCTTTCCACAGTCTGGCATTTGTCTTGAGAAAAATGGAACTTAAAAAAATTGCCTATAAATTAAAATATCAAAAGCACTGAGGCAAGTTCTTCTAGTTTTTCCAAACTACCTCATTCTCCTCAGTCATCTCTATACTCGAATGCACAGGACTCATTTAAACTTGCTACCCCTCACAATATGGGTGTTCACTTGCATGAGAAAGAACTTGAGGGAAAAGCAAAGGAAAGAAGGATCCATTCAGAACATGAGACATCATTTGTTCTTAGTTGTTTCCTACTCCTTAAAGGCAGAAGAAAATAGAAGTATTCAATAATTTGGAAAAGCAGTAACTTAGTAATAGAAAAAAAAGATTTCTTGGTTGAATTTGAAAACATCTGAAAAAGTCCTATAAGGAAAGGGTAGATCATCCAACCACCTTCAAGGAAAGCGTCTGCGTCCAGTATTCATTCTTTCACCCAACATGTACTGAGTGCCGCAGAAGGGAGAGGGACAAGAAAGACAGAAGCCTCCGCTTCACAGAGCTCACAGTCCACAGGCAAGAAGACACAACACCAGCAATAAGAGTGTGTGTGTCTGTGCAGGATGTGCACGTGTGTGAGACGAAAAGTACCAAAGGGAAGCGCACAGTGCAGATGGAGGTCACACCCATTTATGTGGACATGGGGACCTCCCCCACCCCAGGAGAGGACATTTAAGCTATAATCTGAAAGATAAGTAGAAATTACCTATTTTCTATAATTCTCAGATTTTAAAATTATAAGCATAGGTAAATGCAGAAAGAAAAATCAAATGCTTAAGAAGTAGCTTAGTATTAAACATCAATTCAACATCTCATTTTGTAGATTATATACGAAAAAACCCCGTTCTAATTCTAGGGTACCAAACTTCTTGCTGTATTCGTGCTTAATATATATTACTGCTATGTCTGTTAGTGTGTTTGTGTGTGTAAGAGAGAGTGGGTGTGTGTGTAGGTAGTGCTTGATAAATATATATATTTTTTGGTGGGAGGACAGAGTTTCACTCTTATTGCCCAGGCTGGAATGCAATGGCATAATCTTGGCTCACTGCAACCTCCACCTCCCGGGTTCAAGCAATTCTCCTGCCTCAGCCTCGCAAGTAGCTGGGATTACAGGTGCCTGCCACCATGCCCAGCTCATATTTGTATTTTTAGTAGAGATGGGGTTTTACCATGTTGACCAGGCTGGTCTCGAACTCCTGACCTCAGGTGATCCACCTGCCTCGGCCTCCCGAAGTGCTGGGATTACAGGCGTGAGCCACCGCACCCGGCCAGTGCTTGATAAATATTAACTGAATGGAGTGGGTTGCAGACCAGGGCTTAGAAAATGTATTTGTTAAAAAGATACTTTTCTTCTTGAAAAATGCTGAGAAAGCAGATGTCTTTTCTGAAAGATTTTATGTTTAAAAAAAAGAAAATCAATGTAAAGTGTTCTCACCACAAAAAAAGATAACTGTGAGTTTATCTTTACACTTGCTAACTTGCTAGACTTAACCATTCCATAATATATATACTTCAAAATATGTTGTACGTGATAAATATATATACAATTTTATATGTCAACTAAGAAAAATAAATTTAAGGAAAAAAGGATACTTTTCTTCTCACACTTCTTTTCCAAGTACAAAATTAAACCTCAGTACCAATTGGCTTCCAGGCATTAAATTACACTTCAAAATTATCCTTATTAAAGATGATACACGAGGTGCTTTTCATCAACTCATATATTAGAAGCCTTGTGCTAAGTTACTATTATGAACAAAACTTTCAGATAAGCAAATCTGAAAGAAATGAATTTGTTTTACAAGATATGAAGCTGCAAGTTGTAATAAACCAAACTACCCATGATGATGAATGATAAAACTGCCCAGCACTATTAGATATTCTCATAATCCCAGGCCAAAAAAAAAAAAAAGTGGGTGGGGGAAACAAACCCTCTAAGAACTGAGAGTTTTGAGTTAAAGTTCTAAGCCAAGAAAGGCTCTTGTATTCTGGGCAACGGGACCCATGGCTGGGGCTGGGAGACAGAAGGTCACTCCATGTAAGGGCAGCGGGCAGCAGGCAGCACTGGGCAGAGAGCAAGGCAGGACAGGAGCACTCGGGAGAGCTGGACAGGGAGGCGGCAGGAGCTGGCCTGACCGAAGTCCCAGCACTCCACGCTCTATGTGCAACAGGTTGGAAGAGCCAGAGGCCTCTCTTCACCATGTGGTAAACCAAGAGCCTATGTTATCCTTTTCTTTGAAAAATGTTTTACCTCCACTTGCTGAGCTTGGGGACACAGTTTCACCACTGTGGTGGAAGCTACTCAGAAAACAGAAGTCACCTTGTTATGTCAATGCCCTGCTCACTGTGTGGTCCTCCTGTGTGGGCGAGATGGGTTTCCTCGCCATAGGGATGGCAAACAAGTACCCCAAAAAGAACATCCAGGCAAAAACTGCACCCTTTTAAGGACCTAACTCAGCAGTCACATAGCACCATTGTGCCATACTGCTGGGTGAGGGAGGCCACACACCCAGCCCAGGAGCAGCTCTCTGTCAAAGTCCCATGTGAGAAGAACAGGGAGAACGGGAGAAATCACTGAGAATACTTAGGAAAACACAATGTCACCCTAAGTGAGTTATACAGTAAAATCTCAGTCTTCTTTCAAGATTGGAAAATTAAAAACCAGGGTTCAATGGAATCTGGCTAAAACAATCAATTTGCATTTCAACCCTTGTAAGCCGAACCTCTTATTACTCGTAGTAAGTTGCAACTTGTAAGTTGAGCCTAAATTACTATGTTGTCCTGCCTTAGTAAATACAGTATCATGACCTTGATTTAATAGGTGGTGATTCAGATTCACCCCTGGGTAACTGCTGGGCACTGCAGCTTCTCTGTAAGAACACAGAATACCACAGACTGGCAGAAATGTAGGTGTCAAGCCACAATTTATCCAAACATTCCAGTTTGCAGGCTCAGCTATGCACCCATCTCTCATCACAGGACACAGCGTTAAGGGCAGAGGTCATGCCCTTTGCCCCTCCTATGGGTGACTCCAGAACACTGAGTAGAAATTCTATAAATAACCAGAGGAAGGGAAGACAAGAATTTTTAAAATTCTAAATTACAGAGTCTAAATTAGACGCCTGTTGTTATTACAGGCCTCTTTCTGACAAAAGGAAAGCAAAACAACAACAACAACAACAACATCAACAATTAACTGAGAGCAAACCTCTTCTGTCAGGACAGTGATCCTTAGAAGAGTAGGGAGCCGGGAGCCAGGAGCCAGGAGCCAGGTTTCTGATCCTAGATCTGATTCTGACCTGCTCTGGGACCTTAACCAAGTGGCATCACTTCTTTGGGCCTCATTTTCCTCATCTGTAAAATAAAAGGATTGGATTAGACAAAGATTCTTAACTGAGGCCTACAGGTGAGCCACAGCAACATGCCCGCTGTGTGCCTGAAGGCCAGTCTATCCTCAAGCTCAACACTTAAATTCTATGATCTCAATGTTTATTAACAAAGAGAATGAATTCTACAGAGCATGAAAACATTCTCTCAGTGTCTGGCCAGGCCCTCTAGGAGCTGCCGCCTCGGCAGCAACCACCAGGCTCCAACCTTCCGACCTCAGGCCCCTGAAATCACACACAGACATTTCAGTCTCTGGCAATCAAGATGTCAACATTGTTTTAAATGCACAAGGGAAACTAGTTTTATTTATTTATTTATTTTATTTTATCTTTCTGTAGAGATGAGGTCTCGCTATTTTGCCCAGGCTGGTCTTAGATTCCTGGGCTCAAGCAATGCTCCTGCCTTCGTCTCCCAAAGTGCTGGGATTACAGGCATGAGCCACCATCCCCGGCCTATGCTACATATATTTCTAACAAACAGCAAACAGACCTTTGGCAATGAAGACAATAGGCCCTCATTTATTATTTTCACAAGCTTGACATTTTAAATATGGGTCTTTCTAACTTGGGCCTCCCTCCCCAAAACCAATCCCCATGATACGCTGGAAACAGGCAGGGCTGCCTCCCAGGAAGAGCCCTAGCAAGGGTTACTGGAAACAAGCCCTTCAGATGGATAGAAGGCTGTGCCAGGAGCCCACCAGCACATGCGGCTGCGACTGTGCTTTTGGAGACATCATGCATTGCCAGCCCTCAGGAGGTACAGATGAGCCAGCCCCATTCTACACAGCGCACGGACTGAGGTGGCAGGCCATCACACACACACACACACACACACACACACACACACACACACACACACCACACACACACACACACACACACACACACACACACACACACACACACAGGCTAGTTCCTCAGCCTGAAGTTGAAAACTATGTCTCAACCATATTCTGTTGCCAGGAACCAAGGGACCAAGGCAGACGTCACCAGAGAAAGAACTGAGCTCAATGGACTACTCTGGTAAACAAAGAGAAAGGATGTGCTTCATATGGAAAGCTGAATTTATTTACACTAATCACGAATGCAGGCCCTCAGCTGGAAAAGCTCACTTCCAATGCCAGAAGGTTCAAAACCATTCACAAGCTTTTCAGAATGCACGCAGTTGCCATGGTAACCCCAACATTATATTTCTTGGCATTGGACATATAAATTACCACCCATAATGCATTTAATACCGTTTGGGGCCACTAATTCATTGCAAAATAAATCTCAGCTCTGACTCTTGGCCTCCCTCTAAGATAAACGAAGAGCAGCAGCTGGAGGTAGCACCCAGCTCACCCCACGGATAAGCACAGAGCTCCGCACATCCGAAAATGCTCTTCTAAAGGCAAAATAAGAACTAAGGAGATTAGAATTCATCATCTACAGCCAGTGGTTGAGATTTTTTAAGACGAAAAGTCCCATCCAGATTAATGTAACTGTCATTGCTTAAGTTAAAGAAACAAATATATTCTATCCGTATCTACATCTCTGAAATCAACTATGTTTAGCAAATCAAAGAAAAAGCAGATCTCTTCAAAGACCATCTTCAATAATTCACTTATATAGGGCATTTGTCAAGACTAACTCTTCAAACGTCAAAACTGTCATTAACAAGAAATAAAGTTTTATTTCTTAAGTTCAAAAGAGGTCTATTCAATCACAATTCTTTACCTTGACTAGGGATATTCATAAACATTTAAAATACATATATGCATGATTTGTAAAGTCCCTTACCTTCTTATAATCCACCATCTGAACAGAGAGATGAAAACAAAATTATCGTGCACAAGCTGCAAAGACATCTTCAGCTTCACGTTCCCAGGAAGCCCACTGCATCAGTAACTTGACAGAGCTGCTGCAGGACATGCCTGTGCCAGCCACAGCATTCACAGAATCGCGTACGTTCTAATCACTAAACTGCCAGGTCCGGAGTATTACCTTCATTATCTCCTCCTTCCGACTGCAGGCAACAGTCAGCAGTTGTGAAGGGGAGCAAAAGCCTTCACCACGGGTTGTTTCCATATTAACAAGGACTTTGGTAACCGCTGCATTGCAGTCTTTCTGAAAGCTACCAACCTCAGAAGCAAAAGCGCTGGAGAGAGACTCTCTGGCACAGGAAGCAGTCTTTCCAATCACAAAGATTTTTAAAGAATCTTTAAAAAATGCTGTGAACACCTGAGGCTTTTTCTAGATTTCCTACCTGTTTCCTAGAGGTTGACTGGTTTGTGGTTTTTACTGGAGGATGGCTGTGACAACTGGCTGTGCGGGGTAGGAATGCGGAAATGAGTGCGATGTGCGCTACGACGCCCCCTCTCAGGGCTCAGGTACGCCCTGCGGGAATCTGCACATCTGCTGCTTAGCACCAGACTCAAAGCCCCTGCTGAGGGGCTCCTGGGAATGAGCCATGATTTCCATTCCAGAAAACCAAGTACAGCAAGCACTTCCAGGTCCTCTGTGGGCAGCAATCACTGAACACCCAGCTACCTTCACAGTGTGGTAATAACCATTATGTGGTCAGAGCACTTGAAATATTAAACCATTGACCATATAACCAAATTCGGAAAAAGAGGCTTCTGAAATAGTAGCACGCTTAGTAAATGACCTTTGGTTTTCATTCATTCATGCAATACTAAGTTTAGTGAGCACTGACCACGTGCTGTATGTAAAAGGATATTCAAATGGAGCGTTCCCTAATCCAAAAATCCAAATTGCTCCAAAATCCGAAACTTTCTGAGTACCAACATACCACCACAAGAGGAAAATTCCCCAACTGACCTCATGTGACGGGTCACAGTCAAAACTCTGTTTCATGCACAAAATATTTAAGATATTGCATAAAATTACCTTCAGGCTATGTGTATAAGATGTATATGAAAAGAATTTTGTGTTTACACTTAAGTCTCATCCCCAAGATATCCAATTATGCATATTCAAATATGCCAAAATCCAAAAAGATCAGAATCTGAAACACTTCTAGTCCCAAGCATTTCAGATAAGGGATACTCAATCTGACCATGGGGAACCGCCGTCAGGGTGGGCACCAGTGCTCTGGGAGGGAGAATAACAGAAAACACACCATCATGCATGGGGGAGGAGGGCTGCCACCGCACAGGAGGCAGAACCCCGGCCCGACTGCACCTCCAGGACAAGGTTCTGTGAGAAAGGAACATTTAAAAGGGGCTGAAGGATGTGGACTCAGCTGGACTACAGGGAGGGCCAAGGGGAGAACACCCTCCAGATGGCTGTACATATTCCTCAGCAGGTGCGGGAGGTCCTCCGCAAGGGGACCTTGCATGTCTGTGGCCGGAGCCCGTCCCTCCCTCACAGCAGCCCGGAGCAGGTACAGCCACCGCCACCACCACTGACAGAAGCCTGTGTCTGGGACCTGAGGCCTACATTTGCCCAAAGCACATGGTGACCACGGGGAGGCACCAGAGCATGGACACAGCAGGGCAGCTCTGTGTTGTGCGACCTCACCACGCCGCCACCCATAAGTAACAGCTGTCCTCTGGCAGCCTTGGCACCCCTGACAGAGGTGACAGTCCACACGGCCTGTGCTCAGATGGTTTTCTTCCACCCTATGTCCAGAGCCCAGCTGGACCCTGAACAGGTGTGAGGTGAAGGACTGCATGAATGAATAAACAAATTAAAGAATCTACTGGTCACTCCCCAATTCTAGTAACAGGAAATGACATGTCAGACCTCTGCCAATGTTATGCTGTTCTCTGATGAAAATGGCCCTTCTTTGCCTTGTCTCTGGCTACCTAACTATACTTCACATCTCAGGCTCTGGAATCTTCTCCTCCAGGACATCTTCACTGACTCCCTTCCCTCCCCTGGCAGCAAGGCCCTTTTCCTGAGCTCCCCTGACCTCCAGCAGCTCCCATGCTGTCCTGAAGTGGCGGCTCTGCAGCTGCCCCCACACAGAAGCCCTGCAGTGGTGGTCAGGGTTGTATCTGCGGTGCTCAACGTGTTCCTTCTGCTGCCACATTCCTGGAGGACTCGCCACATGTCAGCCACCTGCTCCACACGCACAACTCATTTGTTCCTCTGTGAGGCGGCTCCACCAGACAGACGACGATGCTGAGGCACAGTCAGTTCAAGCAGAAGAGCCAGGATTTACACCCGGGAACCAGCCTCCTCCAGGCACATCCTAACCTCCCCTTCTGCTTTTGTAGGCACCCAAAACAGAGTTCACTGACACCAACTGGAAAAGATGGTGTTACCTCACGGGGGTGGGAGGGATTCGAGTTACAGAAAAACTTTTAAGGAAATACAGCAGTCTTCCTCCCCCATCCCTCCCTCTTACTGTGAGATATGAATGAATGAACACATTCGGCCACAGCAGACACGCCTCCGCGTAAATTCCTGACAGGGAACACCTACGGCCCACGGGAGATGAGGAGAGAAGAGAAGGCACAAAGAGGTAGCGTGAGGTGGTTTCCTTTTGCCATCACCGCGCTTCAGAGAGACTCACTCGAGCAGTTTAAAAGCCTCAGAGGAACTTTCATCAAGCGCTTCTAGACGTATTTAGGTGCCACTCTGGGCACTCCCCACAGAAGTTCCAGAAGAACTCTGCCTTTCAAGTCAGGGATCAAGGCTTGTTCTCCGTGGCAGCGCCACTCTCACCAGCCTCCAGTGGTGGCAGCGCTGCAGGACGACTCTTCGCCCACTGATCTGTCCATCCTGTGACGCTGACCCACGCGGCCAGAAACCCATGCGTAGCCTGAGCGGGCTCTCCCTGGGGGATCTCAAGCAGTGGGCAGGTCCCACACCAACTCTTGTGCCTCCTGGAACAGCCAGCGCCTACAGAGGAGGGCCCCACAGCTGGCCCAGGGCTGAAGGGAGTGTGCACTGGTGGGGAGAGATGGGCAGGGGCGCAACCTGCCTCCAGGGGGTGGCAGAAGGTCCCAGAAGGAGCACACCACAGGACCCTCCCAACTGCCTCCCAATTCGACCACCTGACTAAGGGCAGCAAGGTTTGGTGCACAGGTGCCAGGTCCCCGTAGGCCTGTGAAGGTGGCTTCCTACTGTCTCCAGTTTACAGTTGAGGTGGCAGCAAGGCTTTAACAGGAGAAATCACTTTCCAAGTGCACCAGTGGGTGCTCCAGCAAAGCTGCTTGGCTCTGAGCAGCCTGACGCTTTGGACTTGGCATGACCTCCTCCTGGCGAAGGCACGGCCAGGTGTCCTCACAGCGTCGGCAGAGCAGAAAGGGCATGCTGCCTCCCTCTGGCACTGACTCCTCCTAACCAACCACTCACTCCTTCTGGATCCCAGATTCCTTGTCTAAGAAAGGAGTAAGACCTATCCTACAAACCACACGATGTTGATTTTTGACTGACTGAATGCATTCTCTTTCTGCAGGAAGAGAATCGTGTCTACTCACAATTCACAATGAGTCACCTGCTGTGTAAAAGTATAAGCTGTCTCAAAATGTAAGGCATGACTGTTACCAAATAGAGCCACAAGGCACTCAGTAATATTTCCAAGCTTAATTCAGCTTAGATACATGATGAGAGACCTACAGGGCTCTTACCATTAACTAGAATGACCATGGCAAATCCTGTCCCTTTATTAAATAGTAGTAATAAAATTAGTAATTTAGCTCAGGCAGACTAGCTAATATCATTAATGCGCATTTACATGAATTTGATGCAAATTATGGAAACATCCCAATAGGTCTCATTTGGACACTTAAAATGCTAAAGGGTAACCCTACTATCTGAAGGTATTTTTCACTTCAAAAACAGGCAACTCAGTCACCAAAATTAACAAGAAAAAATCCAAGTAAGCAGCATTCCGCCTGAAGGGAAAACATAGACAAATCATTCATATTCACTCTAGGTGCCACTGGGGCCACAAAACAAAGGATGTCCCCAAGAGGAAGCAGAGAGAAGAAAAATAATATAAAATACACAGAAAATTTATTTGGCTTAGATACATACTTATTTACCCAAAACCTAACAGGTACTTATTTGATAAGACCATTTCATGACCACCAGATGTGATCTGGTCTTAGGAAGGAAAGAGACTGCAATTCTGCCTGTTTCTCTAGGCAACAGAGGGTCTCAGGGGCTTTAAACATGACACAAGAAGTCGCTAGGTCAGCAACAAAGGTCAAACAAGCCCTAGTTACAAGTAGCAAAGTGTCTGTACAAACATAAATGGGAATCTGAACTGTAGGTAAAAGAAGCAACAAAAGCGGATACAAACGCCTAGGTATATTCCCAAGAGAAATGACACGTCCACACAAAAACCTGTACATGAATGTTCACAGCAGCACTATCACACAACAGCCAAAAAGTAGAAACAACCCAAATGTCTATCAATGGACTAACGAATACATAAAATGTGGAACATCCACACAATGGAATAATATTCGACATTAACAAGGAACAACCGATGCATACATGCACAACATGAATGAAAACATGGTGCTTAGTGACAGAGGCTGCACACAGAAAACACATCCTGTCAACTGCATTTCCATAGAATGTCCAAAGTAGGCAATGGCTGCACAACTGTGAATATACTAAAAACCACAGACATGGACACTTTAAATAGGTAATTGTATGGAATGTGACGATTTCAATAAAGTTATTTTTTAAAAGCTGACACAATCAAGCCAAAGGCCAAACATCCAATAGATACCACTTAATGAGATGCAGCTCACCCACTCAATTAAAAAACAAGAAAACGTTATTGCAAGTTTCCACTATGCCAAAACATGCATTACTTTTGGGGTACTCCTTCCAAAAATGTTAAATAAGCTTCTCACTAGTCAAAAGAACTCATAATTCCTGTGGGAACTCCCCCTCTCCCAAATCTAAAAGTTCAACAATTTCTCAAGAAAAAAGTTGATCTTAATTTTAATGTAAAATATAAATCACATATTTGTGCAAATGTAGCACTTTTAATCATGAGGGAGAGGTGTCGCTATGGAACTTAACACTCTCCCCCAAGAAAGTATTCATTTACTTGATTCTGTCTACTATGAAATAAATAATACCTGAATCTTTAAGACCTAGAAACATTTCAGAAGGTTTGAGGTCAAAGAAAACACATTAACTCAACATAATGCTCACAAGAACAAAAATAAGCCTATGCATAAAATAAACAACTAAATGATGGTGGAAAGACTACATTCCCTAAATCTAACAAAAGCCCCCAACTCATTCCCACCCACTGCCATCTGTCTACCTCAAACTCTTCAACAACCCAATTCACAGAAAGCACCTAGTCAGTGTGGTAACATAAGCACAATCCTGTAATTGGCTCAAATCATCATGACAATAACATGTGTTTCTTTTTTTTTTTTTTTTGAGATGGAGTTTCACTCTTGTTGCCCAGGCTGGAGTGCAATGGTGTGATCTTGGCTCACTGCAACCTCTGCCTCCCAGGTTCAAGCAATTCTGCTGCCTCAGCCTCCCCAGTAGCTGGGATTACAGGCATGTGCCACCACGCCAGGCTAATTTTGTATTTTTAGTAGAGACAGGGTTTCTCCATGTTGGTCAGGCTGGTCTCGAACTCCTGACCTCAGGTGATCCTCCCGCCTTCGCCTCCCAAAGTGCTGGGATTACAGGCATGAGCCACCGCGCCCGGCCAGCATGTGTTTCTATTTTCCGCAGGAAGAGAATCATGCCGACTCACAATTCACAATGAGTCAACCGGTGTGTAAAATATTTTACATAATGGGAAAATTTATTGTGACCCAAAAGTTCAGTGTGTTCTCATTAAGTTACCAGAAATTACAGATGTGAAGATACTTCTGTTAACTTAACCAAAATCAAGAAAAGAAACTACTTTAGATACGCACACATTTTCAGTTTGGTAGATCTGATTCTTTTTATGATACTGCATTTCAAGTTACTCAGATTGGTAAATTCATAGCTTAAATACTAAATAGAGAAAATCTGCATATTGACAACATAGGTAATTTAAGACTGGTTTTGGCACTGCATCACTTACTACCTATATAGCTAAGCTCTGTCAAAACCTGACAGGGACGGCTTCAGTTTTTGTAAATACTCGCGTGGTGAAATGGTTTTTCCAAAGTTATGATACCATCTAAAGTGCTAATGGAGCCTTCCCATTGTGCTTCACTGTGAATAACATATTTCTGTGGAAAATCTTATAGTGTTGCATCCATTTAACATTTTCCCAGATTACATTCAGGTTTTTTTTAATCCCGAAGAAAACATTTAAACAATTAAAACACATAAAATTTTTCTATTATGACCTTTTAAAAAACCCTCAGCCTTTTATTTTATTTTATTTTATTTGAGATGGAGTCTCACTCTGTCACCCAGACTAGAGTGCACTGGCACAATCTTGGCTCACTGCAATCTCCGCCTCCAGGGTTCAAGCAATTCTTCTGTCTCAGCCTCTCGAATAGGTAGGATTACAGGCACAAGCCACCACATCCGGCTAATTTTTATATTTTTAGTAGAGACTGGGTTTCACCATATTGGCCAGGCTGGTCTCGAACTCCCGACCTCATGATCTGCCTGCCTCGGGCTCCCAAAGTGCTGGGATTACAGGCATGAGCCACCGCGCCCAGCCACAAAACCCTGAGTATTTTAAAGGCCACACTTCGAAACGGATGTGTTTATACATGCGATACAGATGCAAACATTTTTAAACTACATAATCCATTGATACACACACACTAAGAAATCAAACATTTCCAATTCCATAAATATAATATATCTGAAGCAAAGATAATGCCACCAGATATTTTTTACTTTGTAAGTTGGTCCCCAGAAAAGGATAATTATAAAAGACACCAGGAAGCCTCTTTTCAACCTTGTTAAATAAACGACTTGCAAATATTAACCACAAAACTGTGGGTGAAGTCACTCTGTCCTGTCATGATTACTCGCTCATAAAGGCCCAAAACATGTCTTGAAGGGAGTTTTTGCAATACGAATCCTAATCTTAATTATATAAACTCTATTCTTAACTATCTTAAAATACATTACAAAAGACCATTCTCAACTTTCTGAAAACTTTAATATCTTTTATAAAATCTGAAAGATTGAGATGGTGTTACTAATAGTGTCATGGCTCATTAAACCTTGAATCGTTAAGTCAAGTACCTTGGACGAATCATTTTAAATTAAAAGAACAATCTTTAATATACATTTTCAGATGAGACTTAATACATTCTGCACAACTTACCAAAGGCCACAGAAAAACTACGGAAATAACGGAATGAACACACAGTGGTATTTGCTTCAGGAACAGACTATTTCACCCTACATTCTTTTAAAGTGCTTGAGATACGCATATTTAGTAGGCATATTTCAGAATTAGCTCTTCATTTTCTAATAAAAAAGGGCAGACTTCCCTGCAGGCTTGGCAATGAAACATTTTCAAAATGCAGGTACCAGGAGGGTGTGGTGGTTCATGCCTGTAATCTCAGCACTTTGGGAGGCTGAGCCAGGAGGATCTGCTTGAACCGAGGAGTTCAAGACCAGCCTAGTCAACATAGTGAGACCCCGTCTCTACAAAACAATTTTTTAAAACTTAGCCAAGTGTGGTGGTGGGTGCCTGCAACCCCAGCTACTCAAGAGGCTGAGGTGGGGGATCACTTGAGCCCAGGAGATTGAGGCTGCAGTGCGCTGTGATTGCACCACTGTGCTCTGGCCTGGGTGACAGAGCAAGACCCTGTCAAAAAAAAAAAAAAAAAGAAATATATATATATATATATATATACACACACGCTGATCCCATTTCAGAAAGCAAATAAATTTTTTAAATGTAAAGGTACCTACCTACATCAAAATGCAACTGAAAAACATTAAAATAAAACTATACTCATTATATTTAAAAAGTCAGAAAAACGTATGTTGAATCTAGTTAATGTTTAAAGCTCTAGGCCCAGCTAAGAGGGCAGAGTGTGTGACTGCAGAGAGGGGGCCCTGGCGCCCAAGTGCAGAAGGTTAGGAAGTGAAGGTAGCGCTCCTGGTCTGCAGCATCACCTGGAGTCAGCCCTTTCCTCCTTGGACCTGGGAAGCCAGACCCAAGGGCAGGATCCAGGTGATCCAGAACCGTTACCTCCTACACTCTGAGAGGGACACACCTGACCCTGTGTCACAATGCAGTGCCCCTTCTGCCAGCCCCCCATGTGGCTCACCTGAAACCGCACCTGTAGAGCTCGCTCTCAAAGGAAAGGGGGAGATGACGGCGAGAGCACCAGGACCTGCCGGGAGTGCCCTCCCAGTATGGGCTCATCACCCACACGGGGTGACCACCCACCCCTACACGGGAGGGCAGGCGTGATGTTTTCTTCCTTTGTATTTCAGCACGCTGCATAATGCGTGACAAGCAGATGCTCACTAAGACAGGTCCATAATCCCTTCTCTGCAATTTGAAAATCCAAAAAGCTCTCTGAAAACTGAAAGCATGTTCATAACTCACTTGGCGGTATGCCCTGATCTGATGTGAAGCTATTCATAGTCTCACTGTCCCACTTAGTGCGAATATTCATACACTTTGCTGCAAAAATCTTAATGTGCTTGATTATACGGTGCTGCCTAGGATGTCCTATACTGTATGGTACTTTCACTATTTCTGTTCTAAAAATCTCAAAAATTCCACACTCCCAACACCTCTGGCCCCGAGAGTCACAAAGGTGTGGTCCCATGACTGTTAGATGACAACAACAGGGCAGGCACTGGCCAGAGATGGTAACACCTGAGATGTAAATGGGCAGCAGGAAGAAGCACCTTTAATGGCCAGGAGAGAACAATAATCTGCATTCGAAGTCTAGTTTATACATGTGTTCATTCTACAAACATGCTGAGCCATGTGCACACACCTCGCCCACAGCTGGGTAGACTGCATGAAAGCAAGAATGAAAGCAAGACTGCAGTCCCTGCCCTCATGGAGGGGAAGACCGTGAAGTGACAAACAAGTGCTCCGGCTCACACGGCAAACACAAGCTGTGGCTGGTGGGTGCAGGCAAGAAAGGTGCTGATGTAATAACGCTCAGGAAAGGCCTGAGCAGAGGGTGGCCAGGGAAGCCCCTGAGGAGTAACGGGGAAGCTACCCAAGGAACAGGGACAGACACAGGCACAGCAAGAGTGGCAGGACAGGGACACACCGCTCTAGGAATCAGAGCACAGTGGCAGGGGAGGGGGTCTTGGGGGAAGGGAGAAGGATGCAGAGCTGGGGTGATGGAAGAGTTGGGATTTTTTTTAATTAATTAATTTTTAAATTTACTTTTTTTTTTTTTTTTTTTTTAGAGACAGAGTCTTGCTCCATCACCCAGGCTGGAGTGCAGTGGCATGATCACAGCTCACTGTAACCTCACCTCAGCCTTTTGTAATTTTTTAAAATTTTAATTGACAAAAATAATTGTATATATTTATAAGATACAATGGGATGTTTTGATCTATGTATACATTGTGAAATGATTAAATCAAACTAGTTAATCTATCCATCACCTCACCAAGTTACTTTTCTTGTGATGAAAACATTTAAGATCTACTCTAGCAATTTTGAAATATACATGATTATCATCCATGGCCACAGAAGAGCCTGGAGGGCATTACTCTAAGTGAAATATGTGACGAATACCACATGGTCTTATTTATATGTGGAATCTAAGAAAGTAGAAGGTGAAGAAGTGTAGAGTAGAACAGTGGTTATGGAGGCTGGGGGCGGGGGAACGGGGAAAGGAGAGGTACTGGTCAAAGAGTACAAAGTTTCGGTTAGAGAGTTAGGATTTGATTAAGTGTGAAGGGAAGCAAGTGGCTACTTGACCTAGTCAGGCATACAAACTACTCATCTCAAATCAAGCTCCCTCCAGGCCTCAGCCACCTGATCTGTCCACAAGAAGAAAGGCAAGATCTGATTTCTCAAATGCTTCCACTCCATGAAGTAACTTCCACGGGTGAATCAAACTTCACAGGGCTTTCTACTAAGAAGGCTGAAGAACTTTAATGGGGGTGGGAGGGTTAATCATACTAAAATTGTACAAAAAGAAAAAGCAGGCTATGTGATCAATGGGAAAGAGGCCAAACAGCTTTTAATCTCTACTGATAATGTTAAATATTGTAAAAGGTTGGCTAATAGCACTACCCCCAGCTCACCCAAACCACCCTGCCAGAATTAAAGACAAATGGTGTTATTTGTACAGTGTTTTGAGAACACAGGGGAAAAGGTCACTAAAATGTCCCTGGCGAGTGTTGCTTCAGAAGCCTAGTAGGCCCTGCCTGCCTCCACCACCTCATCTCTGAAAGGATGGGAATCTTGAGCTCTCCATACTACCTCCAGGCACCCCGCAGCTCCCCACCCCTCTCCAGTCTTCCCAGTGCAGAATGAGGTGATTGCCAAACAACTATTAAGATGCACAAATGGAGGGATATTTGGAGCAGCTGCAAAAGCTCTATTATGGATAAAAAAATGGGTAAGTGAATCTCAAACTCTTTTAAGGTTAAATACTCACTTGGGTGAGATTTAACAACATAAAAATAGACTACAATAATGAAGTGGCTTCTCAAACTTTTTCAACAAAGTACCCCCAAAAGGCACAGGAGAGAGAACCCTGAGGATAAGCACTTTGAAGCAACTCAATGGATATGAAGTATTACATTTTGTATTTGAAATTCATGCAAACTTTACATTTAACTCCATAACATACCTATAATACCCCTTTCCCCCTTGTCATCCTTACTCTCAGCTTTTGGAAAGGGGCAAGCTGGTATTTTCTCCTCCTCCCACTGCTGAAAGGAAGGCCTGCCTGTCTATTCTGCCCTCCCTCCAGATCCCATGAGCAAGGTCCACCCTCTACTCTGGCACTGGATCCCAGTCCCTCCTCTGTCAACCTCCCTCCTGAACACTCTCCCTTCCAGAGCACGGTAAGTGCTAATGTGTCCCCAGCACCCCCACTCCCCCATCATTCTACTTGAGAGAAAACTCTTTCAAGAAGCTGTTAACACACACATCCCATTCTCCCCTGAAAACTTCCACTTGTCATGCCTCCTGACACCACTCTTGTCCAAGTCCCCAAAGACCTTCAAGTTGCAAAATCCAGTGGTCAAGTCTCACCCATCCTGCTTGATGCTCAAACAGCTTTTCATAACTCTCAAATATATCTCCAGCACCCCTTCCCCTGTAATTCCCCCAGACCTGTATATCCAATAACCAACTCAACATCTCCACTTGAGCATCAAAAAGGCATCTCAAACCTAACAGGTCCAACACTGAGCCCTTGGTACCCCTTCCTCTCTGATCTGCCTCTGGCAATGCCTGGCTCAGTAAATGGCACCATCCAATTCCTTAGATCATAAAGGACCCCCTTCCTCACATGCCACACATCCAATCCATCAGCAAAGACGGTCAGCTTCGTCTTCAAGATACATTCCAAATCCAACCACTTCTCACCAAAGCTCTACCCACAGGGTCCTCCCTGCTGTTCCTCAGATATGCCAAGCATACTCCCACTTCAAGGCCTTTGTACACTTTGATCCTCCCGCCTAAAACGCCCTTCTCCCAGATCTTAACACAGCTCCCTCCCTCTTGGTTATTTCAGTCCCTACTTAAATGCTACCTGCTCAGAAAGGCCTTCCCTGAGACTCTCCTAGGATAGTTCTCTCATCACATGACTCTAGCCAGAGTCTGTCGGGTTTTCCTTCCTAAAACAACTATTTAGCATTAACTGACATATGTATTGGTTTGTTAACTATCCCTCTCCCCCAGGTTATCCCTCCTGGACCTTCAAGAGGGCCCAAATTTGGCCTCATTCACCACTGCATTCGCAGACCTTGAAACTACCTGACTCATTGTGAGGGACTCAATCAATAGTTGTTTACAGCCTTATTTTAAAACCTTATTTTTGGTTAAAATGAAAGTATTCAGCCAGGCACAATGGCTCACACCTGTAATCTCAGCACTTGGGGAGGCTGAGGTGGGAGGATGGCTTGAGCCCAAGAGTTTGAGACCAGCTTGGACAACACAAGGAGACCCTGTCCCTACAAAAAATTAAAATATTGGCCAGGCATGGTGGTGTGTGCCTGTGGGCCCAGCTACTCAGAAGGCTGCAGTGGGAGAATTGCTTGAGCCCAGGAGGTCCAGGCTGTAGTGAGCAGTGATTGCACTACTGCATCCCAACCTGGACAACAGAGTGAGACCCTGTCTCAAAAAATAAATAAATAAATAAATAAATAAAGTATTCATTAACTCATTCAACAATTAACACAAGAGTCTGCATGCGCTAGATTCAGAAGTGCAGCAAATGCTTCCCAGGTCCTCCTTATGAGCTCTGTCCTGGCAGCGGGCACAGGAGTGCATGACTACCCATCCACAGTGTCAGTCATCACAGCACCGTGGAAAACAGAGAAGACTGGAAACAACCTAAGTGTCCAACAACAGAGAACTGAATCAAGAAACTGCCACAATCATATGATCATTATATAATCAACCATATAACAGAATGTATTGCTATTAAAAAATATCTCTGGTCCAACAGAAATATGAGAATCACAAAAATAATTTTAAATCTCCTACCAGCCACAATTAAAGAGTAAAAAGAAGTCAGTAAAATTTACTGTGTATTATTTAACGCAATATTAAACTTTATCATTTCAACATGTAATATTATCAAAAATTATTAACAGGATATTTTGCCTTTTTATTAGACCACACTTAATCTTCAAAATCTGGTGTGTGGGGCTAGCCTGTGGCCTGTACAATCGGTGTATGGTAGCTAATGCTTGTAATCGTAGCACTTTGGGAGGCTGAGGAGGGTGGACTGCCTGAGCTCAGGAGTTTGAGACCAGCCTGGCCAACACGGTAAAACCCCATCTCTACAAAAAATACAAAAGTTAGAATAGAATTTAGAGTCCAGAAATAAGCCCTTATATTTATGGTCAATTGTTTTTTTATGGAAAATACATTTTTGATAAGGGCACCAAGACTATGCAATGGAGAAGGAATAGTAATACGGTTTGGCTCTGTGTCCACCCAAATCTCATCTCGAATTGTAATCCCCATGTGTCAAGGGAGGGAAGTGATTGGATTATAGTGGTGGTTTCCCCATGCTGTTCTCATGATAGTGAGTGAATTATCACAAGATCTGATGGTTCTATGAATGGTAGTTTTTCCTGCACTCACACACGCTCCTTCTTGCCTGCTGCCATGTAAGACGTGCCTGCTTCCCCGTCTACCTTGACTGTAAGTTTCCTGAGGCCTCCTCAGACATGTAGAACATGTGAATCAATTAAACCTCTTTCCTTTAAAAACTACCCAGTCTGGGGAATTCCTTTATAGCAGTATGAGAATAGACTAATACAAATAGTCCCTTCAACAAATGAACTACAAAATGTAAATATACACATGTAAAAGAATGAAACTGGACCCCTATCTCACACCACAAAAATTAACTCAAAATAGATCACACGATAAGCCAGGCACAGCGGTATGCACTGTAGCCCTAACTACCTGGGAAGCTAAGGCAGAAGGATCACTTGAGCCCAAGCGTTCAAGGCTGCAGTACCCTATGATCATGCCTGTGGATAACCACTGCACTCCAGCCTGGCAATATAGCAAGACCCAGTCTCAAAAAAATAAAAATAAAAAACCAACACATACACACATGATCACAGCAGAAAAGAACTAAGACTATATAATTCTTAGAAGAAAGATGTAAATCTTCACGACCTTGGATTAGGCAATGGTTTCTTAGAAATGACTCCAAGCCAGGAACAGGGGCTCACATCTGTAATCCCAACACTTCAGGAGGCTGAAGCGGGAGAGCTGCTTGAGCCCAGGAGTTTGAGACCAGCCCGGGCAACATAGTAAAACTCTGTCTCTACAAAAAATAATTAAAAAAATTAACCAGGCATAATGGTACCGCCTGTAGCCCTAGCTACTCAGGAGGCTAAGGCAGTAGGATCGCTTGAGCTCTAGAGGTCGAGGCTACAGTGAGCCACAATTGTGCCACTGCACTACAGCCTGGCCAACAGTGCGAGATTCTGACTCAAAAAAAGAAAGAAAAGAAAAGGACACCAAAAGCACAATAAGCCAAAGAAAAAGTAGATAAACTGGACTTCATTTAAAGTTAAAAACTTTTGTACATCAAAGAACACCATCAAGAAATTGAAAAGAGGCCAGGCACAGTGGTGTATGCCTGTAATCCCAGCACTTTGGGAGGCTGAGGTAGGTGGACCGCTTGAGCTCAGGAGCTCGAGACCAGCCTGGGCAACATGGCAAAACCCCATCTCTACAAAAAAAAGTACAAAAAATTAGCCAGATGTGGTGGCATGTGCCTGTAGTCCCAGCTATTCGGGAGGCTGAGGTGGGAGGATCACCTAAGTCCAAGAGGTCAAGGCTGCATTGAGCTGTGATCATGCCACTGCACTCCAGCCTAGGTAACAAAGTGAGACCCTGTCTCGGGGATAGAAAAAAGAAATCAAGATAATTAAAAGAGCAATCTCTATGAAAATACCAATGACATTCTTCACAGAAATAGAAAAAATATCCTAAAATTTGCATGAAACCGCAAAAGACCCCTAATAGCCAAAGCAATGCTGAGCAAAAAGAACAGAGCTGGAGGTATCACACTACCAAACCTCAAAATATACAACAAAGCTGTACTAAGCAAAACGACATGGTACTGGTCTATAAAACAACTGGTATGTGTCTATAAAAATAGATACACAGACCAATGGAAAAGAATAGAAAACCCAGGAATTAACCTGCATATCTACAGCCAACTGATTTTTGACAAAGGTGCCAAGAACACTCATTGGGGAAAGGACAGTCTCTTCAACAAATGGTGCTGTGAAAATTAAATATCCATATGCAGAAGAATGAAAATAGAAACTAGACCCCCACCTCTCATCCTATACAAAAATGAACTAAAAATGAATCAAAGACCTAAATATAAGACCCAAATGATAAAACTACTAGAAAACATAGGGGAAATGCTTCATGACATTGGTCTGGGAAAAGATTTTATGAGTAAGAACTGAAAAGCACGGACAACAAAAGCAAACATAAATGAATGGGATTATATCAAGCTAAAAAGCTTCAGCAAAACAAAGGAAACAATAGAATGAAAAGACAACCTACAGAATGGGAGAAGGTATTTGCGAACTATTCATCCAACAGGGGACTGATACACAAGGAACTCACACATCTCAATAGCAAAAAAAAAAAAAAAAAAATCCAATTAAAAAATGGGCAAATTGGCCAGGTGGGTGGCTCATATCTGTAATCCTAGCACTTTGGGAGGCCGAGGCGGGTGGATCAACTTAGGTCAGGAGTTCAAGACCAGCCTGGCCAACATGGCAAACTTCCATCTCTATTAAAAACACAAAAATTGCCAGGCGTGGTGGTGCGCGCCTGTAGTCCCAGCTACTCGAGAGGCTAAGGCAGCAGAATCACTTGAACCTCGGAGGTGGAGGTTGCAGTGGGCCAAGATCACGCCACTGCACCCCAGCCTGGATGACAGAGTGAGACTCTGTCTCAAAAAAAAAATAAAAAAAAAAGCAAAAAGCCCGGGGGGAGGCGGATTATCTGAACAGACATTTCTCAAAAGAAGACATACAAATGGCCAAATAAATAAAAAATGCTCAGTATCACTAATCATCAAGGAAATGCAAAACAAAACCACAATGAGGTATCATCTCACCCCAGTTAGAATGGCTATTATCAAAAATACAGACCGGACACAGTGGCTCAAACCTGTAACCCCAGCACTTTGGCAGGCCGAGGCAGGCGGATTACCTGAGGTCAGGAGTTCAAGACCAGCCTGATCAACATGGAGAAACCCCGTCTCTACTAAAAATACAAAATTAGCCAGGCGTGGTGGCACATGCCTGTAATCCCAGCTACTCGGGAGGCTGAGGCAGGAAAATCACTTGAACCTGGGAGGCGGTGGTTGTGGTGAGCCGAGATCGCGCCATTGCACTCCAACCTGGTGACAGAGCGAGACTCCGCCTCAAAAATAAATAAATAAGTAAATAATAACAAATGCTGTCAAGGATGCAGAGAAAAGGCAACTCTTACACACTGTTGGTAGGAATGTAAACTAGTACAGCCACTATGGAGAGCAGTATGGAAGTTCCTCAAAAGCTACAAATAGAACTACCATATGATCCAGCAATCCCACTACTGGGAATTTATCCAAAGGAAAGGAAATCATGACATCAAAGAGACATCTATACCCCATACTTACGGTAGCACTATTCACAATAGCCAAACAGGGAATCAATCCAGGTGTCCAACAACAGATGAAGAAAATGTGGTATCTACACAAAATGGACTACTATTTAGCCATAAAAACGAATGAAATCCTGTCATTCACAGCAACATGGATAGAACTGGAGGACACTATATTAAGTGAGATAAGCCAAGAACAGAAAGTTAAATACCACATGTTCTCACTAATACATGTGGAGGCTAAAAAAAGTTGATCTCACAGAAGTAAAAAGTAAACCAAGATCCTAGACTTTAGGAAGTGTAGGAGGATGGGAAAAATGGGGAGAGAGCTAGATAGGAACACACTCTAGTGTTCTATAGCACTGTAGGGTGACTACAGTTAACAATAATATATAGTTTCAGGCCAGGAGCTGTGGCTCACTCCTGTAATATCAGTGTTTTGGGAGGCTGAAGCAGGAAGACCACTTGAGGCCAGGAGTTTGAGACCAGCCTCAGCAACACAGCAAGACCCTGTCTGTACAAAAAAAAAAAAAAAGCCAGGCCTGGTGGCACAAGCCTACAGTCCTAGATACTCGGGAGGCTGAGGTAGGAGGATCACTTGAGCCCAGGAGTTCAAGGTTACAGTGAGTTATGACTGCACCACTGCACTCCAGCCTGGGTGGCAGAGTGAGACACTGTTTGTACACACACACACACACACACACACACACACGCTACTGCTGTAGCAGTATCCTCCTCACAATGTCAGCCCATCTTAGCAACTTCAGATCAAACTGAGAGTCAAATTGAGAGATTGTAATGAAGGCCTTCATCACCTTTGCACTATGAGACGAGATCTAACCTCTGCACAAAAACAAACAAAAACCAAAAAACAAAACAAAACAAAAACAGCCCACAGTGCAAACAGCTCCTTGAGCTCCTTGTAGGTGTGGCTTGTGGGAATGGTCAAGAGCCAGGCATGGTGGCGCGGGCCTATTGTCCCAGCTACTCAGGAGGCTGAGGCGGAGACTACTTGAGCCCAGGAGTACATAGCTGTAGTGTACTATAATCCAGGACAGTAAGACAGCACCTGTGAATAGCCACTGCACTCCAGCCTGAGGCAACATAGCAAGACTCTGTCTCTCTTAAGAAAAAAAAAAAAAAAAAAAAGGTACCCATTGTTTGCTCAGAAGGGCGCTAATACAGATAGCAACAACGGGGCTCATTAGAAGAATCAAAGCAGCAAAAATCATGGGGATGCAGCAATTCGGCATCCCCTTAAGGATCAGGCTGTCCTCCACTCCACTGTGAGATACAAAGTGTATAACGCATGGGACTGGCGTCCTACAAGATGATCTAAGTGCATACATACCGAAAAAAGATGCAAAGACTATACACCAAGATGCTAATGGTGTGGGGATAATGAGGAAAATTATTTTATTTTTATCTTTATGTATTTTCTCTGGGTATATATACAAAGTTAAGACACCTTTACCGAGGTTTCTCCTGGAAGAATTCCTTCTTGATGTAAGTGACTGTAAAGGTTCTGCCCTCAGAGATGTCTTATTTCTGGGAATCCAGAATGTCTAATGGACTCGGGGTACCTTTTCTACATTTCATCTCCCAAAGAATAAGTCCACACCCAGGTAGGCTGATGCTGACACAGCAGACAACATTGACCTCCTCCATGCAGAAGTTTAACAGGTGAAATACAGTTACTGACATCAGCGAGAATTGTTGTCTTTCTCTTAATTCTCTCAGGTTCCTCAATTTATAGGATCACTGAGACTTCACAGATGTCAGCTGCTGATCAAAACAATCATGATAAGCATGGCAAGCTCAAGATAAATCTTTAGCCTTAAGTCAGGAATTCTGGGCCCATCTGCACGTCAAATACCACAGAGCCAGTGTCTTGTGAACACCGCAAACACTTCTGAAGAACTACTTTATAAGTTCAGGAGAGCACATCTCAGAAAAAAATGGAATACTTATTTCAATGTCTCACAATTAACTCTAATTTATGACACTGACATTCTCCTACTTAAAAGCTTCTGATGGTCCACCACTCCAGAACTGAGCTTCAGCTTGTAAGAGGCGCCATGATCGCTGTCCTCACCACACAATGAGGTCACCCTACATTCCCGCCAGAGCCGATTGCACTGGGTGTGATGAACAGTATCTATACGCTCCCTCCCACTGCACTGCCCCATCCTCACCCAAATCCCCTCAAGATCAAAATTCTTTATCTTGTAAAACTCCTGCTCAAACATTACAGTTTGGGGGCGGGGGGAGTTGTTTTTTGTTTTTTTTTTTTTTTGGTAAAGCATTCTTGACCCTTTAAGCCAAGAGTTGGCAAACTTTTTTCCCATAAAGAGCCACACAGTAAATATTTTACGTTTCATGGGTCACATATTCTTCTTTGCTTATTTTTACAATCCTTTAAACACATAAAAACTATTCTTAGACCTATAGTTTGCCGATCTGTTTTAGACATGACTACTCCCATGCCGTGCTCCAACGTCCCATCCTCCCATTCTGTGTTTCTGCCTCTGTTACTACCATGATTAGTAGTTACTCTACTACGTCTTGTCTACAAGACATAGACAAGACTGCATGTCTGCATGTCTGCCCTCCCCACTCTGGAGACTACCTGTTCTTTAAAGGTGAGAAATCTATTTCTGTCTTCCATATCACCTGTAAATAATATAAAAAATGCTTCATCTGTGAATCTTTTAAATTGATATCTTTTAAGTAGCATATGTTGAATTTTAAATTGCTTACTTAAGCATTTTCCGTAAGAAGTGTTTCTCTTAAGTAGCTGAAGAACTTTATTTTGGTAATGCATGGATGAAGTACGTTTCATCAGTTTAATTTCAATCAGATGAACTTTCAAAAGCCAAACTGAGGTTTCCCTTTAAAGATCTGTTCTTGCCTATATGGTCTTTAAAAGTCTACGCTGTGGGCCAGGTGCTGTGGCTCATGCCTGTAATCCCAGCATTTTGGGAGGCCGAGGCGGGCGGATCACGAGGTCAGGAGATCCAGACCATCCTGGCTAACACGGTGAAACCCCGTCTCTACTATAAATACAAAAAATTAGCCGGGCGTGGTGGCGGGCGCCTGTAGTCACAGCTACTCGGGAGGCTGAGGCAAGAGAATTGCTTGAACCTGGGAGGCGGAGGCTGCAGTAAGCCAGGATCGCACCACTGTACTCCAGCCTGGGTGACAGAGTGAGACTCCGTCTCAAAATAAATAAATAAATAAATAAATAAATAAATAAATAATAGCTGGGTGTGATGGCACACGCCTGTAATCCCAGCTACTCGGGAGGCTGAGGCAGGAGAATCGCTTGAACCCAGGAGGTGGAGGCTGCAGTGAGCCGAGATCGTGCCACTGCACTGCAGCCTGGTCAACAGCGTTAAGACTGTCTTAAAAAAAAAAAAAGTCAATCTATCACCACGCTCAAGACAATCAAATTAAAACTACAACTAAAATTTTTCTAGAAACAGCCATTGGTCATTTGACTCAGAGGATATATTTTCCCCAAATACTGAAAATGTGCCTTTAATATTTACATTATGTCCTGTAAAATGGGTCTATAGCTAGGGTGCACCTTCTAGACCAATTTGGAAGTTTTTCTGTTCCAACAAATCCTCTTGAATAACTTCTCAGACACTTCCTTCCCTTGGAGGCTGCCTTGGAAGCCCTCTAGCACCTGACTAGTATGGTTCTTCTTTTTTTTTTTTTTTTTTTTTTTTTTTTTTTTGTGTTCTTTTTTTTTTTTTTTTTTTTTTTTTTTTTTTTTGAGGTGGAGTCTTGCTCTGTGACCCAGGCTGGAGTGCAGTGGCACAATCTCGGCTCACTGCAACCTCTGCCTCCTGGGTTCAAGCAATTCTCCTGCCTCAGCCTCCTGAGTAGCTAGGATTACAGGCATGTGCCACCACGCCCGGGTAATTTTTATATTTGTAGTAAAGGCGGGGTTTCACCATGTTGGCCAGGCTGGTCTCAAACTCCTGACCTCAGGTGATTACCCTGTCTCAGCCTCCCAAAATGCTGGGATCACAGGTGTGAGCCACCAAACCTGGCCTAGTGTGTTGTTCTTTCACATCCATCTTCCGTTGTGAAACTTAGGAATGCTCCACTATCAGCCTGTGGCAAACCAGGGACGTGGCCAAAGTGACTCTCTGTGCCCTCCTCTCCCACTTCCTGTCCATCCAAAACAACCACCAAATAAATGCACAGTTATAAACACCTGGACCATGCATTCCATCCATGCATTCCTTCACCTCTAATAAAGTCAGATTTCATTTCTTTCAGACGTGTCTTAAGGACAGTGGAGCATAGAGCTATGCTGCCTCAACTTCCTGCCAGTGCTGATTTGCATGTTGGAGTAATTATGCCAAGACCATGGTGCTAGTTTTCCATTTCCTTTTTCGTAAAAAGGCCAACTAACTCACCATGCTCTACTTCAAAAGCTTACTAACAACATCACTATGTGCCTACCTTTCTGTGCGCCATGAAAACAGAGTAGAACATTTGCCAGCTGCAGGGATAAGAGAGCTCCCCTGGAGCTGTGGTCGCTGCCCTCATGCCTCACCACTAATGGCTTAGTTCTTTTAATACTCTGAAAGGTGAGGAAAAAATAACTGACAGAAAAATCCCCTACACAAAAACCCCAACTCTGCGGGAAGGAGGGCGGGTCCCTGTGAATCATCCACCCATCCTCCACGTGAAAGGCAGCACAGGTGAGTGATTTATCATCTAAAGATGGCCAAAGCAGGAGGACTGCTTGAGGCCAGGAGACCAAGACCGGCCTGGGCAGCATAGCAAGACCCCATCTCCACAAGAAAATAAGAAAATAAACATGGTTAGTAGAAAGGGACACAGCCCTGTGGGGATGGCTGAGGAGGAAACTGTAGGACACAGGCAACAGGACTCCAGGTGCAGGCATGGGGAGACTGAGGCCCCAGGCCCCTGGAGAAAGGAGGATAAGGCAGCAGGCAGGACAGGCAGTGTCCAAGGGGAATGATCATGGCCTCCTGGGCAGGCAGGCTCCTGGGGCTGAAGCTGGGGCAGGAGGGAGACGCAAGACCTTGTCAGGAGGAATGCAGGGTGCACTGAATGCAGTCAGAGGCCATAAAGGGTTTTCAGGGAAGGGCAGGAGGCCACCTATGTCTAGATCTCTCTGACAGCAGCATGGAGAAAGGCCTGGAGAGAACTGGGGTGAAGCAGACAGACAAGTTGGGGCCACCGGCATCAGCAGAGGGCTTGCCTGGGCTGGGGACCAGGGACGTGGGAAAACAGGGTGCAGAAGTGAGCACCAACGACAGATTGTGAGAGAAGAGGGACCAAGAAATGCTCCCCAGTCTTCTAGCATCTGGATGGGGGTAGGGAGGAATCAAGAGCTTCACTAGAGACAGGTTAGGTGTCATTCAAGCAATAACACCCAGTGGCCCCAGGCATGCCCCATTCACTCACTCTCAAGGTTTGTGGACAAAATGCCTCCTTGTCCTGCAGGTCCGGGACAATGAGCCCCTGTGAGCCCAGCTATGTGAAGTACTCCACTCTTGACTTCCCCCCAGCCCTGCCAGGCCCCCTCTATTCTTCTGGAATCAGCACATGGACTTCCCTATGGTCTTGCTATGCTTCAAGGCCTGCCTTAGAACACAGGCCTCATGACTACAGGGAGCTGCCCATATCATTTCCTGCCATGCCCTGGCACACAGGAGGGTGCCTGGCACATTCCAAGGACTCAACAGCTGTTAAATAAATATGCAGGTCTGAAGCTGAAGCTCAAGGGGCAGCTTGGACTAAAGACATAAGTTTGGGGAACTTGGGAACCACAGCTGGAAAATTATTTTATTTTTCTAATGGTATCTACTCAAAAATTCCCATTCTGCTAACCAAAGTTTTGATGTAAATTATGGCATCTTGGGAAGGGTTTATCCAGACTGGCTCGATGGACTTCTGGGCACTCTAGCCTCCAAGTGCCCTCTGCTGTTTTATGACTAAAGAGACTGAATCTCTGTAGAAAGTACCCCACCTTATGAAAACATAAAATCTTAACAGTCATGCATTCACTAGAAATCAAGAAGAGTATCGTGAATGAACAACTTCCAAGCCACGGTTTCGCAACCTTGGCACGACTAACATTTTGAACCCTAAAACTCTTTGCTGTAGGGACATGCTGAGCACTGCAGGGTGTTCACAGCATCCCTGGCTCTACTTACCAACACCAGTGGCATTCCCCACCCCACTTCTGAAGGTTTCCAGACATTGCAAAATGCCCCCTAGGGTACAAAACTGCACCCTACCCCCACCCCACCAACTGCATCTCTGGATGAGAACCACTGTCCCAGACCCAGTGGTCTTTCCATGTAACTACAACCAAGGAAACAGGAATCAAATTTAGTTAAGTTTGAAATGCTCACTTAAAAACAACTAGTCCAAATGACATCCTCTAGTGAAACTAAAAGTAAAACAGGTATGTACTCACACAAACCATCCCAGTGAGGTTTTGAACCATGACATCAAAACATGCTGACATTTCCTCTGAAGAGTCTGGGTCTAAACTGGACAATCTTTGGAAGGACTGCCTCACGCTCTAGCTGAGGGAATGCATGACTAACCTCTTCATTTCAACAAGACATAGGAAAACGTAGCCAGGTAGAGCATTCTTTCCCCATGTAAAACTGGGAGGACAATCACCGACGTGGCTGCAGCAGGGGCTCCCTGGTGCCTCCCTGCTCACCAGCAGGGAGGAGAACCCAACAGTAGTCTTGGGCAGCGATGACTCAGCCACAGCAGAAGCCACGGAGGGCTTGGAGTCCAGCGGTGAGGGTGAGTCTCTACGCAATGGGGCTCCCAGCATCCTGCAATCCATGCACCGAAGGCAGTGAGGGTCTCATCTGGATATTTTCTTCCACTTGTCACTGTCTTTATGCACATCGCTCTCCACAGAAAAGTGAGTAATTCTTATACACTTTAAATCACTTGAGACATTTTTAGTATCAGATTCCCACATCAGTTTACCACAGAGTTTTTGAGGTTTTACCTTTTTCTTTCCCATCTAAGAGCATACACTAGAAAAGAAGCATCCAGTGAATCTCCTGGCCTCCAAACTCCCCCATGATGGGACTGGTGATGGGGTGTCCAGAGTAAAATGTCTGATAATGAGAACAAAACTAGTTGCCAATTATCTAACTTATCTAAACCAAAGGGCACCAAATATGCATGTAGAACAAATACTCCCTTAAGGGACAAAAGGAAAGAAAACTGAAGACAAGTAATTAAGGCATTAAAGATGTGTCAATCACAATACAAATTCTTCTACATCCAGGAAAGGTCAAAATCCTTCCTTGTGTTCCTCAAAATATGGTGGTATAGACAAGAACCACTGGCATTTTTTCTGTCCTGGAGGATCAATTTTGGTGCACAGAAACATTTTTAGAAGTTTGTAATATTAGAACATATATATTACGCATCATACAGCAGAACTCAAAATTCATATGAATTTTAGATAAAAAGGACCACAAAAACCAGGTATCAAGAACAGGGTCGGGTGTGATGTCTCATGCCTGTAGTCCCAGCACTTTGGGATGCTGGGGCAGGATGATTACTTGAGGCCAGGAGTTCAAGACCAGCCTGGGCAATACAGCAAAACCCTGTCTCTACAAAAAATACAAAAATTATCCAGTGTGGTGGCTTGCACCTGTAGTTCCAGCTACTTGGGAAGCTGAGGTGGGAGGGTCACTTGAGCCCAGGAGGTTGATGCTCCTGTGAGCTGAGATCATGCCATTACACTCCAGCCTGGGCAACAGAGTGAGACCCTAACTCAAAAAATAAAAAAAGAAAAGGCTGCTTTAGGATATTGCATTCTTGGCCCTCTGAAAGGGTACAAGTCACACATCCACTGTCCTCTGTTGCTACGGCGGCCTCACACTGGAAAGCTAGGGACATACTGATAATTTTCATCTGCTGTGCACCAAAAACGGCCCAATTATTTTCCTAGCCAAGGTCAGTCATGGAGCAAGGGAATCTGAAGAACACTCCAGAGAACTGAAGATTCTAAGTCTCTACAGAGAAAAGGGAGTCTGCGTAGACACACACAAGTCAACCGTATGACTTCTCTGAAGTTTTTTTTTTTTTTTAAACAGTCTCACTCTGTCACTGAGGCTAGAATGCAGTGGCCCAATCATGGCTCACTGCAGTATGGACCTCCTGGGCTCAAAGAACCCTCACGTCTCAGCCTGGAAGGATCCCTCTCGCCCCACCTCCTGAGTAGCTGGGACCACAGGCGCACACCAACATGCCCAGCTAATTCTCTCTCAGACAGGGTCTCAAACTCCTGGGCTCAAGCGATCCTCCGTCCTGAGCCTCTCAAAGTGCTGGGATTACAGGCGCCAGCCACTATATCCGGCCCAACTTTTTTTAAGTCAATTTCATAGGGTCACCTCCTCAAAGCCAAGAATTATATTTGCATGTTTTTATGGTACATGCAGCAGTCATCAGATGCTTGCAAGTGAAGGACAGAGGCTGAGAGAAATCAGAAACCGTACAGAATTCTGTAAGCGAGCAGAGCAGGCCACCAGCTCCAGCTCTGAGCCCAGCCCCAGCAAGATATTCCACTTCTGGCTGGGTGCAGGGTGCACACCCAACTACTCAGGAGGCTGAAGCAGGAGGATCAACTGAGCCCAGGAGCTTGAGTCCAGCCAAAGCAACAGAGCGAGACCCCGTCTCTTAAAAAAAAAAAAAAAAATTCTACCTCTGGCCGACTTAACCTCCATTATGGTCCTAGATAACTAAAACTGCTAAATTTTATTGAGCTCACCTATGCTAAATGCTTTCCATCTCACACTTCCAGGGGGTAGGTACCATTATCCTTATTTCTAGGTAAAAGAACTGAGACACACAGAAGGTAACTGCCCAAGACCCAGGGCCACTCAGACCAGGCAGCCTGCCACCAGCACTCACGCCCTTAGCCACCACCCCACCTCATGCTGCCTCCTTATGTGCACCATCTGGGTGAAAAGAAAAACAAGAAGCTGAGGGCTGACATTCCAAGATTGTAACTCTAAGGAACACAGGTCCTTCATGCCCAACAAGGATCCCATTCCCTCTATAAAAGCCTGCCAGGAGGCCAAGCCAGGAGCGTAAGCCACTGATAGGGCTGTGTCTCTACCCAAAACTCATCTTGAATTGTGGTTCCCATAATCCCCATGTGTCATGGGAGGGACCTGGGGGGAGGTAATTGAATCATGGGGGCAGTTTCCATCATCCTGTTCTTGTGATAGTGAGTTCTCACGAGATCTGATGGTTTTGTAAGGGGCTTTGCCCCCTTTGCTCAGCACTTCTCCTCGCTGCCACCATGTGAAGAAGGACGTGTCTGCTTCCCCTTCCGCCATGATTGTAAGTTTCCTGAGGCCTCCCCAGTCGTGCAGAACTGTGAGTCAATTAAACCTCTTTTCTTTATATTAATAAATTACCCAGTCTCAGGTATTTCTTTTTTTTGAGACAGAGTCTTGCTCTGTTGCCCAAGCTAGAGCGCAGTGGCATGATCTGGGCTCACTGCAACTTCCGCCTGCCAAGTTCAAGCAATTCTCCTGCCTCAGCCTCCCGAGTAGCTGGGATTACAGGCGCCTGCCACGCACCTGGCTAATTTTTTTTGTATTTTTAGTAGAGATGGAGTTTCACCATCTTGGCCAGGCTGGTCTCGAACTCTTGACCTCATGATCCACCACCTCGACCTCCCAAAGTGCTGGGATTACAGGCGTGAGCCACCGCGCCCAGCCTCAGGTATTTTTTTCATAGCAGCATGAGAATGGACTAATACAGCCACCTTCTAACACAACTTCTGCTCTCGGCTTGAAATGTCTTTAAACAGTTGGCTGGGCATGGTGGCTCACGCCTGTAATCCCAGCACTTTGGGAGGCCAAGGCGGGCAGATCACGAGGTCAGGAGATCGAGACTATCCTGGCTAACATGGTGAAACCCCGTCTCTACTAAAAAATACAAAAAATTAGCCGGGTGTAGTGGTGGGCGCCTGTAGTCCCAACTACTCAGGAGGCTGAGGCAGAAGAATGGCATAAACCCGGGAGGGAGAGGTTGCAGTGAGCCAAGATTGCGCCACTGCACTCCAGCCTGGGTGACAGAGAGAGCCTCCATCTCAAAAAAAAAAAAAAAAAAAAAGAGTCCAGGTGCAATGGCTTATGCCTGCAATCCCAGCACTTTCGGAGGCCAAGGTGGGAGGACCACTAGGAGTTCAAGACCAGAATGGGCAACACAGCGAGACTCCGTCTCGCTGTGTCGCCCAGGCTGGAGTGCAGTGGCGCGATCTCAGCTCACTGCAAGCTCCGCCTCCTGGGTTCACACCATTCTCCTGCCTCAGCCTCCCGAGTAGCTGGGACTACAGGCGCCTGCCACCACACCCGGCTAATTTTTTGTATTTGTAGTAGACGGGGTTTCACCGTGTTAGCCAGAATGGTCTCGATCTCCTGACCTTGTGATCTGCCCGCCTCGGCCTCCCAAAGTACTGGGATTACAGGCGTGAGCCACCGCACCAGGTCAAAAAAATTTTTTTTAATTAAAATTTTTTTTTAAATTAAGCAGGTGTGCTGGCACATACTTGTGGTCCCAGCTACTTGGGAAGCTGACATGGGCGGATCACTTGAACCCATATCAAGATATTGAAATATCGAGGCTGCAGTGAGCTGTGACTGTACTACTGCACCTCAGCCTGGGTGACAGAATGAGACACTATCTCAAAACAAACAAAAATAGCTGCATTTGTTGGGTGTCTGCTAACTGCCAAGAGTTTTCTACACATACCAACACACTAACATGGCATATACTGACCCACCTATAAGCTGAGTATCTACAGCACCACAATCCTTATCCAAAACCGAGGCCAGATGTGTTTCAGAGTTCAGAATTTTTTGAATTTTAGAAAGGAAATATTGTGTGCATATTTTATATATTATATATTATATAACACTCCCAGGGAAGTCTGAGGCAGTACCCATAAGAAAACACATTAATTCACCAGGTGTGGTGGCTCATGACTGTAATCCCAGCACTTTGGGAGGCCAAGGTGGGAGGATCACTTGAGTCTAGGAGTCTGAGACTAGCTTAGGTAACAAAGTGAGAAGAACCCTTTCTTTACAAAATTTAAATTAAAAAATCAGCTGGGTGTGGCGACACAAGCCTGTAGTCCTCGATACTTGAGAGGCTGAGGTGGGAAGATCTCTTGAGATCAGAAGTTCAAGGCTGCAGAGAGCTTTGATCACACCACTGATTCTAGCCTGGGAAACGGAGCAAGACTCTTCTCAAAAAAAAAAAAAAAAAAAAAAAGGAAAAGAAAAAGAAACATGTTAATTAACAATCTGTAGTAAAATAATGAAATATTCATATTAAGTAGAATAGAGATTATAAATAGCCTCACATAAGTTCAGGCCAAGTGGCACCAAATCTATGAAAAAACATTCCATTTTCAGAGGCTCTGGGGTTTCAGCACTGTGGCTGAGGAATGGGGCCTGCACCATCGCACTCACTGTATGTGCTACTGTCCTGGTTCAGAAAGGCCAAATAACTTGGTCAAGTTCATGCAGCTGGGAAAGGAGAGGCAAGGTATGAACCCCGACTCTCTCACCCAAAACCTGCAAGGTGCTTCCCGCACTTAAGTGAACGCAACAATCACCTAACAGCCTCTCTGAGAGCTGACTGTGAGTCGGCAGGTCTGAGGCAGGGCCTGGGAACCTGCATTCCTAAAGCACTGCAGCTCCTGGAGGGAAGGTGCTGCTTCCACTAGACCAGAGGCTCCCAGTCCAGCAGGGCATCAACACTCCCAGTTCTTTAAAAATTCCCTCTAAATCTGAATTTCCAGGGTTTTAACTGATAGAAATTGTATGGGTGGGGGCCTCAGTTTTTGTGGTCATTTCTAGTAGCCCATTAAGACAAATAAATCACTAATAAAGTAGGGCTCTGAGAAGGCAGCCTGCAAGCCCAGTCAGGAGTTCCCCTTGGAGTCCCTACTTTCCATCAAAGGAGTCTAGGAAGACTCCAGCAATGACCACAAAATGTTATTAAATTCCTCAGAGACAAAATACCCCAGCCATCCTAGGTTCTGGGGATCACAGCATTTTTTTACCCTCCCTTGGAATCAACAAAATCCTACACATACCACACTAAAGGCCAAGCTCTAGAGGACAACCACAAATAAATGTGAAAACTATTGCTGCCTGGCAGCTGACAGAAGCAAATACTTAGCAGAAGACTATGAGAAAAGAAGTGCTTGGCCAGGAGCAGTGGCTCAGCCTGTAATTCCAGCACTTGAGATGCCAAGGCAACGCGGGTCCCTTGAGGGCAAGAGTTCGAGACCAGCCTGACCAACATGATGAAACCCCATCTCTACCAAAAATACAAAAATTAGTCAGGCATGGTGGCATGTGCCTGTAGTCCCAGCTACACGGGAGGCTGGGGCAGAAGAATTGCTTGAATCTGGGAGACGGAGGTTGCAGTGAGCAGAGATCACATCATTGCACTCCAGCCTGGGCAACAGAGTGAAACTCCGTCTCAAAAAAACAAACAAACAACAACAACAACAACAACAAAAACAAGTAAAGAAGTGCTAACACTTGGGCTAGGCTACACTGTGGGAATGAATTCATGAACTGAGTGGAATCTGCACATACTTAGTCAAACTGTGGATTCTGAATTACGCTCACGAGATGCTAAGATGGAAAAGAACATGAGTGGTAGTGCAGCTGGTTCCTCCCTCTGTGTCAACTCTCTGCAGGTCCTCTGATGTCTGCTAAGCTCCTCCCCAACGTACCCATCACGAGAAAGACTCTGAGCAGGCCTTCCACAGCACTGATCTCCCCCCAATGCCACCAGACTCTTAATTCTGCTTTCAGTAGTCCAAATCAGCCACTGCTTCTCACACCCAGTCTAAGGCCACTTCTGATATGACATGTATGTACCCCAGCCTGGTCACCACCCTAATGCTGGTTCTCTGCAGAAGCTCATTTGGTTAAATTCCTCATGTAAACTGAACAAGAGTCCTATTCTGGTGGTGCATGGAGGCAGGAGAATCGCTTGAACCTGGGTGGCAGAGGTTGCAGTGAGCCAAGATCGCGCCACTGCACTCCAGCCTGGGTGACAAGAGCAAAACTACATCGCAAAAAAAAAAAAAAAAAAAGAAAAAGAAAAAGAAATACAAGTGTCTTCAACCTTAAATACCATTTTTCATTTTTATGGTGATTTTTAAAAGCTGATTATTTTATTTTCACAGCAACTATCATCTCCATATGCCATGCAAGGAGACAAGGCTTTCAAATAGATTCAATGATTTGCCTAAGGTCACAAAGACAGATGGGGACTAGATCACTGGTCTCTAACTCCTCCTGGAATCTTGTCCTTCCACTGCGGGGTTTCTGCAGGAGGGATGCCACTATCATCTCCTCCTCCTCCTCCTCCTCCTCCTCCTCCTCCTCCTCCTCCTCCTCCCTTCTCCTCCCTCCTCCTCCCCCCTCCCCCTCCCCCTCCTCCTCCTGTCTCTGGCTCATCAACAGATAATCTCCATGCTTCCCTCCATTCTATACAATCCAGAAACATTTACATTAGAAGTGTTACACGTAAAAGAGCAGAATGTCAAAGCTTGATGAGACCTTATCATATATAGAACTGGGGACTCTATGAAGACGCCTCTCAGACCACTTTTTTCAGGTTGAACTATACATTACATGTTTCACTCCAAGCCTGAGTGACTAAAATATAAAGCAGTTCCTAAGAAGCTTAAGACAATATAAAAAGGGGTAACTATATTGATTCATCTTAACACAAGGCAATATCTATTTTGCAAGATGCAGAACACAGAGAGGAGACAGGCCAAGGGCGCGTTTTCAACTGTGTGAATGATGCTGCCCCCTGGCCCTTGCCCTCCCGCCTTGCCTACTACCCACCCCAGGCCTCAAGTCTCATTACCCTTCTTTGGCCTGGGGGTGACCAGCCTGTCACCTGTCTTGAACTCCTGACCTCAGGTGATCCTCCTGCCTCAGCCTCCCAAAGTGCTGGGATTACAGGTGTGAGCCACCATGCCCGTCCTGTCCTTGAGTTTTTATGGAGGCTTCATTACACAGGCATGACTTACAATCATCTAGAAATGTTTTTGGACAAAAAACCATGATCTAAACCCAGCAAGGCCTGTCTGTTCGGACTTATCTTGGCCTCTCTGTGCAGCATTCCTTCCTCTAGGGAATGGGGCAGGGCCCTCTCTGGAATAAGGGTTGTCTGACTCACAATCAGATTAGAGTCCTGCCTTGGGCAGCTGAAAGGAGGCAAGACACCCAACATTACAACAAAAGACTGTAACAAGGACTATGGGACTTATGAGTTAGAAATAATGGATGAAAACTATGCATATATATATATATATATACACACACACATACACACACACATACACACACACATACATATATACATATCATGTATACATATCATGTATATATGTGTATATACATATCATGTATACATATCATGTATATATGTGTATATACATATATATGTGTGTGTGTGTATATATATATCACAACACCATAGTAGCTCACTCTCCTCATTCATGCCTATGTTGCACAGAAGGTCAGGTGTCCAGGAAAGACTTACTTGGGAACAAAGGGAGGTTATGCTTGGGAAACACAGGATTAGGTGGCTTTCCAGCCACGGTTGTTGGGGTTCTCCATAGAGGTACAAGCAAGGGGCACTCATGGAACACAGGCAGACATAGCTCTTCCCTCATTAATCCCAATACACTGGGGCTCCACTGGAGCCAAAGACACAGCTTTCTTGTTTCACTATTTAAATCCACTCCCTCACTTCTCTGTGACCTCATCATGTTTGCTCGGCTCCGTGTTGGAACAATCAGCTGAGACAGGCTGGGAAGGCAGGGTTTCTATGTGAGAGCACTTCCATACACATCTCTGCACACACTGTCAAATTATACCACACTTTTATACATAAACAGCCAGAACTGTCTCTAGGGGATTTACTAGAATGATCTAGGGTAAAGGAAAGGAAATTTAGGATACATAGGCTTACTAATATTTTCTCAATGAAGCTTTTTTTAAGAACAGAGAGAAATATTAAAAACCCCACAATATTATTTAAAATAAAAGGGAGGGTTTCAACATTTTTTTAAAATGAACTAGTAATAGGAAGAAAAAATGTATGGACCCAAAGTTGTACTTGAAAAACTTGACAAACGCATGATCAAGGATGGCTGCTGATAAGGCATACATTTTATAGAGGTAATTATTTTATGAATAGGTATACTCCAAAAGTTTTTTTAGAAATTATTGATTCAGAACACAGAATGTAGTTTCTCACTGAAAATGAGTAGCACACAACAGTTGGCATTTCCATTTTAATCCACAACAGTTTTCAAATGGGTATCTAACATATATTACTGAGAGCACTATGGAATCTAGCCACCATGCATATACTGGATCAAAGTCACAAATTCTTCGACCCTCCTTTCATCAAGAGTTAGGGTCCATGTCCCCTCTCCTCAAATATAGGACGGCTCTGTGTCTTTTTAGAACATGGCAGGAATAATGCTACACTGATATCCAAGCCCAGGCTTAAGACACTGGCAGCTCCAGACTGGGCACAGTAGCTCATGCCTGTAATCCCAACACTCTGGGAGGCCAAGGTGGGAGGATCGTTTGAACCCAGGAGTTCAAGACCAGCCTGGGCAACATAGTAAGATCTTGTCTCTACAAAAAATTAAAAACTAAGAAATTAGCCATGCATGGTGGCATGCACCTGTAGTCCCAGCTGCTTGGGAGGCTGGGCTGGGAGGATCACTTCTGCCCAGGCATTTGAGGCTGCAGTGAGCTATGATGGTACCACCGTACTCAGCCTGGGCAACAGAGTGAGACTCTATCTCAAAAGAAAAAAAAGAAGAAAGAGAGAGAGAGAGAGACTGGCAGCTTCCACTTCCTCTCCTAGAATACTCACTCTAAGAGTTCTGAGTCGTCATGTAAGAAACACAACCACCTTAGGAGAAAGGCCATCTGCAGAGGACCTGAGAGCACAAGGATGGGGAGCATCCCCTGAGCCTGGCCTTCCAACCATCCAAGCATGTGTGTATGGCCATCTTGGACCCTTATGACTGGACCAGCCAACAGATGAATACCAATAAATTACCTCCATCAAGGCCACATGGAGCAGAAGAATCACCCAGCTGAGCCCTGCTTGATCAGCCCACAGAACCATAAGATGTAATAGTAGATTACTGTTTTAAATCACTGATGTTTAGGGTGGTTTCTTATTCAGCAACCATTATCTGGAACAATCTTTGGCTTTTTCAGGAAATGAAAGAAGCACATCTCTTTCCTGCCCTGGCATCAGGAATAGAGTTCCCTTCCCTGATGCTGCACTGGTGGTGTGCTGTCAGCCATGATTTTCCCCAGCTGTAAGACATTAAGTGCACCTCCTATGCTTAGAGCTGGCACTACAACATGAATGTGTCTGTGTTGAGAAGAGGGGAAGTACATGGTACAATCATCATCATCCCAGCCAGAGATGTTAGGGTGGTCTGCTTGGAAACCCTCCTAGAATTTTCTCAATTAGGAGAGGGCAGGCTTCAAAATTCTGAAGAAACATGATGCACCGTCAAAACACAACTAGGGGCTGGGAGCAGTGGCTCACACCTGTAATCCCAGCACTTTGGGAGGCTGAGGCAAGAGGATCACTTGAGGCCTGGAGTTGAAGACCAGCCTGGGCAACATAGTGAGACCTCGTCTGCACAAAAAAAATGAACAAAACTTGCTAGGCGTGGTGGCATGTGCCTGTAGTACCAGCTACTCAGGCAGCTGGGTGGGAGGACCACTTGAGCGCAGGAGGCCAAGGCTGCAGTGAGCCAAGATCGTACCACTACACTCCAACCTGGGCAACAGAGTAAGACCCTGTCTCAAAAAAAGATTGGTTCCCAGATACCAAAGTCAAAACTACCACAAGGAAAGAAAACTACAGGCAGGGTGCAGTGGCTCATGCCTGTAAATCCCAGCGTTTCGGGAGGCCAAGGCAGGTGGATCACATGAGACCATGTGTTCGAGACCAGCCTGGCCAACATGGCAAAACCCTGTCGCTACTAAAAATACAAAAATTAGCCGGGCATGATGGTGCATGCCTGTAATCCCAGCTACTGGGGAGGCTGAGGTTGCAGTGACCCGAGATCGCACCACAGCACTCCAGCCTGGGTGACAAAGGAAGACTCTGTCTCAAAAATGAAAAGAAAACTATAGACTAATATTCCTAATGAACACAGACGCAAAAATCTTCAACAAAATAGTAGCAAACTCAATCCAATAACACATTAAAAGGATTATATACCATGACAAAGTGAGATTTATCCCAGGAATGCAAGGGTGATTCAACATACAAAACAAAATCAATATAATACACTACATTAATAGAACAACGAAAAAAAGATCATCTCAGAAGATGCACAAAAAGCATTTGACAAAACTCAACAACCTTCCATTAAAAAAAGAAAAAAAAGTCAGTGGCCAGGCACAGTAGTTCACACCTGTAATCCCAGCATTTTAGGAGTCTGAGGCAGGAGGACTGCTTGAGGCCAGGAGTTTGAGATCAGCCTAGGCAACACAACAAGACCCCATCACTAAAAAAAAAAAAAAAAGAAAAAAATCAATTAACTGGGCATATTGGCGCACACCTGTAATCCCAGCTACCTGGAAGGCTAAGGCAGGAGAACTCCTCAAGGTGAGAAATTTACGACCATCCTGAGCAACACAGCAAGACCTTGTCTCCACAAAAATTAAAAAATTAGCAGGGTGTGGCGGCTTGCACCTACAGTAGTCCCAGCTACCGCGGAGGCTAAAGAAGGAGCATTGCTTGAGCCTGGGAGTTCAAGACTGCAGTGAGCTATGATCATATCACTGTACTCCAGCCTGCGCAAAAGAATGAGACCCGGTCTGGTTAAAAAATAAATAAATAAATAAAATAAAAGCCCGGACACAGTGGCTCGCACCTGTAATCCCAGCACTTTGGGAGGCCAAGGTGGGCTGACTGCTCAGGAGTTTGGGACTAGACTGGGCAACGTGGCGAAACCACCTCTACCAAAAATACAAAAAAAAAAAAAAAAATAGCAGGGCATTGTGGCATGTGCCTTTGGTCCCACCTACTCAGGAGGCTGAAGTGAGAGGATCACTTGAGCCTGGGAGGCAGAGGTTGCAGTGAGCCATGATTGCACTACTGCACTCCAGCTTGGGTGACAGAGCAAGACCCTGTGTCAAAAAAAAAAGAAAGAAAGAAAACACAGCCAGCTTCATAATCAATGGTGAAAAGCTTCCCCTAAGATCAGGAACAATATGAGGATGCTCACTTTCATCACTCCTATTCAAAATTGTACTGAATGTCTTAGCCAGAGCAATTAGGCAAGAAAAAGAAATAAAAGGCATTCAAATTAGAAAGAAGAGGTAAATTATATATGCAGGTGACATGATTCTGCATAAAGAAATCCCACAGAACCCACAAAATAACTACTAGAGGTAATAAATTCAACAAGGTTGTAGGGCATAAGACCAACATACAAAAATCAGTTGTTTCTATATACCAGCAATGAGCAATACAAAAAGAAACGTAAGAAAATAATTTCATTTACAATAGAACCCACAAGAATAAAGCACCCAGAAATAAATTTATCCAAAGAGATGAATGATTTGTACACTAACACTAAAAAATATTGCTTAAAGAAATTAAAGGAGACATAATTGAATGAAAAGACATCCCAAGTTCAGCTGGGCGTGGTGGCTCACGCCTGTAATCCCAGTACTTTGGGAGGCCGAGGTGGACGGATCACGAGGTCAGGAGATTGAGACCATCCTGGCTAACACAGTGAAACCCCGTCTCTACGAAAAATACAAAAAATCAGCCAGGCGTGGTGGCAGGTGCCTGTAGTCCCAGCTACTCGGGAGGCTGAGGCAGGAGAATGGCGTGAACCCAGGAGGTGGAGCTTGCAGTGAGCCGAGACTGCGCCACTGCACTCCAGCCTGGGGAACAGAGCGAGACTCCCTCTCAAAACAAACAAAAAAAAAGACAAGACATCCCACGTTCATGGATTGGAAGACAATACTGTTAAGATTGCAACCCCCCAAAGCAATCTACAGAATCAATCCCCTCCCTATTAAAATTCCAATGACCTTTTTTGCAGAAATGAAAAAGCTGACATTCAAATTCATATAAAGTTGCAACTGGCCCCAAATAGTCAAAACAATATAGAAAATGAAAAAGTTGGGCGACTCATACTTCCCAAACTTACTATTTCAAAACTTACTACAAAGCTTTAGTAATCAAAACAGTGTGTGGTATGGGTTTGGCTGTGTCCCCATCCAAATCTCATATTGAATTGTAGCTCATATAATCCCCACATGTTATGGGAAGGAACCCAGGGGGAGGTAACTGAATCATGGGGACAGGTTTTTCCCGTGCTGTTCTCATGATAGTAAGTCTCACAAGATCCTGATGGTTTTATAAAGCACAGTTCCGCTGCACAGACTTTCTTGCCTGCTGCCATGTAAGACATACCTTTGCTCCTTCTTTGCCTTTCACCATGATTGTGAGGCCTCCCCAGCCATGTGAAACAATGAGTCCATTAAACCTCTTTTTCTTTATAAATTACCCTGTCTCAGGTATGTCTTTATTAGCAGCATGAGAACAGACTAATATAGTGTGGTACTGATGTAACAGACTTTCAGAGCAACAGAACAGAACTGAGAGTCCAGAAATAAATGCAAACATCTATGGCCAATTTATTTTTAACAAGGGTGCCAAGACAATTCAATAGGGAAAGAATAGTGTTTTCAATAAATGGTGCTGAGAAAACTAAATAAGCACATACAAAAGAATGAATTGGGACTCCTATCTCATTCCATATACAAAAATTAACTGAAATGGATAAAAAACCTAAAGGTAAAAACTAAAACAATAAAACTCAGAAGAGGCTGAGTGCAGTAGCTCACACCTATAATCCCAACACTTTGGGAGGCTGAGGTGGGTGGATCACTTGAGGCCAGGAGTTCTAGACCAGCCTGGGCAACATGGCAAAACCCCATCTCTACTAAAAATACAAAAATTAGCCAGGCATGGTGGTGTGTGCCTGTAGTCCCAGTTACTCACGAGGCTGAGGCATGAGAATTGCTGGAACCCAGGAGGCGGAGATTGCAGTGAGCCAAGATCATGCCACTGCACTCCAGCCTGGGCAACAGAAGAAGACTCAGTCTCAAAAAAAAAAAAAAAAAAAAAAAGGTTTAACATTCAGAATATATAAAGAATTCAACAAACAACAAACATTGTCTTCCCTCCAAAAATATACGAATGGCCAAGAGTCACATGAAAAGACATTCAATATCTTTGCTCATCAAGAAAATACAAACCCAAACCACAATGAGATACCACTTTACACTAACTAGAATAGCTTTAATCAAAAATACATACATACATATACACATACAACACACACACACACACACACACACATATATATCCTTTTGTAGTTCATAAGTGTGACTGGGTATTCAAATGAAGGTGTGAGAGGTGCCACTCTGAAACCTTGTTATGACGTCGGCACATTACCCATATGACATGAAAAAGAAAACAAAACAAAACAAAACAAAATAAATTTAGCAAGGCCGGGCGCGGTGGCTCACGCTTGTAATCCCAGCACTTTGGGAGGCCGAGGCGGGCGGATCACGAGGTCAGGAGATCGAGACCACGGTGAAACCCCATCTCTACTAAAAATACAAAAAATTAGCCGGGCGTGGTGGCGGGCGCCTGTAGTCCCAGCTACTCGGAGAGGCTGAGGCAGGAGAATGGCGTGAACCCGGGAGGCAGAGCTTGCAGTGAGCCGAGATCGCGCCACTGCACTCCAGCCTGGGTGACAGAGCGAGACTCCGTCTCAAAAAAAATAAATAAAATAAATAAATAAATAAATAAATTTAGCAAAGATGACCTAAAATTGGAACACTGCTGGTGGGAGTAAGTTAAATACAATATTACCATATGACCAGCAATTCCACTCCTAGGTATATACCCAAGTGAAATAAAAACATACCTACACAGAAACTTGTACACAAATCTTTATAGCAGCATTACTCTTAATACTCAGTGAAAATAATCCAAATGTCCATGAACAAATGAATAGACAGATTGCGGTATATATGTACATACAATGGATTATGATTCAGCAATAAAAAGGAACAAAATGCTAACACATGCTACAATTTGGATGTACCTCAAAAACATCACGCTAAGTGAAAGCAGCCAGACACAAAAGACAAGTTATATGATTTCTAGATGCTATATCTAAAATAGGCAAATCCACAGAGACCAAAAGCAGATTAGAGGTTATCAAGGGACGGGAGGATTGGGGAATGGGAGTGATTACTTAATGGGTAAAGGGGGATGAAAAGTTGTTTTTTTTTTTTTTAAGATAGGTTCTCCATCTGTCCTCCAGGCTGGAGTGCAGTGGTGTGATCATAGCTCACTGCAGCCTCAAATTCCTGGGCTCAAGCGATCCTCCTGCCTCAGCCTCTGGAGTAGGTGGGACTACATACAGGCTCAAACCACTGTGCCCAGTTTTTTTTTTTTTTTTTTTTTTGAGATGGAGTCTTGCTCTATCTCCCAGGCTGGAGTGCAGTGGCGTGATCTCAGCTTGCTGCAACTTTTGCCTCCTGGGTTCAAGTGATTCTCCTGCCTCAGCCTCCCGAGTAGCTGGGACTAAAGGCACGCGCCACCACGCCCAGCTAATTTTTGTATTTTTAATAGAGACAGGGTTTCACCATGTTGGCCAGGATGGTCTTGATCTCTTGACCTCGTGATCCGCCCACCTCAGCCTGCCAAAGTGCTGGGATTACAGGCGTGAGCCACCACACCCAGCCAAGCTAATTCTTTATTTTTGTTGAGATAGAGTCTTCCTCTGTTGCCCAGGCTGGTCTCAAACTACTGGACTCAAGTGATCGTCCCATCCCAGCCTCCCAAAATGCTGAAATTACAGGTGCGGGCTACGATGCCTGGCCTGATTTTTAAACTAGAGAGAGCTGGTGGTTGCAGAACATTGTGAATACACTAAATACAGCTGAGCTGCACACTTAAAATGCATAATTGTATATTATGTGAATTTTGCCTCAATAAAATATTGGGCTATAATTTATTGGTTCATTTATGCAAATACTTGAGAACCTACCATATTCCAGGCACACTCCTAGTACATAGGTTAAGGTAATGGAAATACATTCTCTGCAGGCCGGGCGTGGGGGCTCACGCCTGTAATCCCAGCACTTTGGGAGGCTGAGGCGGGGAGATCCCTTGAGCGCAGGAGTTCGAGACCAGCCTGGCCAACATGGTGAAACCCCACCTCTACTAAAAAACTACAAAAATTAGCTAGGTGGGGTGGCGCATACCTGTAATCCCAGCTACTTGGGAGGCTCAGGTATGAAAATGGCTTGAACCTGGGACACAGAGGTTGCAGTGAGCCAAGATCACACCACTGCACTCCAGCCTGGGTGACAGAATGAGACTCCATCTCAAAAAAAAAGAAAAAGAAAAGGAAAACCATTTTCTGCTATGGAAAAAAAAAAAAAAGCAAGGCAAGTGACCAGAGCAACAGCATGGGCTGTTTAATTAGGGTGTTCAGAAGACCCCTTTGAAGAGGCAAAATGTGAACAGAGACCTGAATAAATCGAAGTTTTGTTGTTGTTGTTTGAGACAGTCTCACTGTCACCCAGGCTGGAGTGCAGTAGCGCCATCTCGGCTCACTGCAACCTCCACCTCCCAAATTCAAGCGATTCTCCTGCCTCAGCCTCCCAAGTTGCTGGGACTACAGGCATGTGCCACCACACCCAGCTAATTTTTTTTTTTTTTTTTTTGGTTTAGTAGAGACGGGGTTTTACCATGTTGGCCAGGCTGGTCTCGAACTCCTGACCTCAAGTGATCCGCCCACCTCAGTCACCCAAAGTGTTGGGATTACAGGCGTGAGCCACCACGCCCAGCTCAAATTGAAGAATATAATTATTGCTAAATAACAAAAAAAAAAGGCCGGGCGCGGTGGCTCACGCTTGTAATCCCAGCACTTTGGGAAGCCGAGGCGGGTGGATGACGATGTCAGGAGATCGAGACCACGGTGAAACCCTGTCTCTACTAAAAATACAAAAAATTAGCCGGGCGTGGTGGCGGGCGCCTGTAGTCCCAGCTACTCGGAGAGGCTGAGGCAAGAGAATGGCGTGAACCTGGGAGGCGGAGCTTGCAGTGAGCCGAGATCGTGCCACTGCACTCCAGCCAGGGTGCCTGGGTGACAGAGCAAGACTCTGTCTAAAACAAATAAAATAAAAAAAAAAAAAACACAAAGAAAGTGCTAAAATATGAATTTAAATATATGAAAATTCATATGTTAAAACTGCTTTTAAAAAGGGGGGATATCTATAGATGTTCCTTTTGTGCAAATACACTATGATTTCAGTTTCTAGACATTTTACCCTTTTTATAAATAATTTATTTGCAGTCCAATAATGTCCCTCTACTTCCACTGGTATTTCTTCCAGGGACAGGCCATATTTCCAAGACAGCCTGTCATCCACATTGCTAATAAGTCATTCCCTTTATGAAACCACTCAGGAAAGGAAAGGGGAAGAGAAATGATCACTTCTGAAATATTAGGTTCTTATATTCTCTCACATGCTCTGATTTTTCTTGTTCTTGTTTTGAGACAGGATCTCACTGAGTCACCCAGGCTAAAGTGCGGAAGTATGGTGACACAATAACACCTCCTGGGCTCAAGCAATCCTCCCGCATCAGCCTCCTGAGTAGTTAGATGGGACTACAGGAGCACGCCACCACGTCTAGCTAATTTTTAAATTTTTTGTAGGGACAAGGTCTTATAACACTATGTTGCGGCCGGGCGCGGTGGCTCACGCTTGTAATCCCAGCACTTTGGGAGGCCGAGGCGGGCGGGTGGATCACAAGGTCAGGAGATCGAGACCACGGTGAAACCCCGTCTGTACTAAAAATACAAAAAGTTAGCCGGGTGTGGTGGTGGGCACCTGTAGTCCCAGCTACTCGGAGAGGCTGAGGCAGGAGAATGGCGTGAACCCGGGAGGCGGAGCTTGCAGTGAGCCGAGATTGTGCCACTGCACTCCGGCCTGGGTGACAGAGCGAGACCCTGTCTCAAAAAAAAAAACAAAAAAAACAAAAAACAAAAACAAAAAAACACACTATGTTGCCCAGGTTGGTTGAGAACTCCTGGATTCAAGCGATCCCCCTGCCTCATCCTCTCAAAGTGCTGGGACTATAGGTACGAGCCACTGCACCTGGCAGAGGCTTTTTTTTTTTAGACGGTTTTATTCTTGTTGCCCAGGCTGGGGTGCAATGGCGCAATCTTGGCTCACTGCAACCTCTGCCTCCCGGGTTCAAGCAATTATCCTGCCTCAACATCCCAAGTAGCTGGAATTACAGGCATGTGCCACCACGCCCGGCTAATTTTGTATTTTTAGGTGAGATGGGGTTTCACCATGTTGTTCAGGCTGGTCTCAACTCATGACCTCAGGTGATCTACCCACCTCGGCCTTCCAATGTGCTGGGATTACAAGCATGAACCTCCGCGCCCAGCCCAGGCTCACTTTTAAGTCTCACAATTACTTTTTTATTATGGTAAAATACACATAACATTTATCATCATAATCATTTTAAGCGTATAGTCCAGTGGTATTAAACACATGCATAATGTTGTGCGACCATCACCACCATCCATCTCCAGAGGGAGAGTTTAGGTTTCAGAGGCTTTTCTATGTGACTGTGAACTCTACAGTTACCTTTGCATAGATGAGAAAACTGAGGCTTAGAAAGGAAGAGTAATTTAACAGCATAGTTAGCTGAAGGACAGACCAGAATTCAAAGCAGGTCTGATTCCTTCCGTACATAAACTGGTCTCCTTTTTACTGTGTACATCATAGGCCAGACTGCAGAAATACAAAGAATGAAGTGAGCCAACCCTTGAGAAGCTTGTCCTCTCAACCCTAGAGACCTATCCCAGATGCACAGAAATATCCTTCAACCTGGAGAAGGCAGGGAAGGCTCTCACGCCACCACCTCCACCCTACAAGGGCCAACTTGAGTCTAAGAACAAAGAAATCTACCCTCTGTCATCCCAAGGACCTGACCTAGTGGCCTCAGTGTCTGGCTGCATTCCGTTATTCACAGCCCTTCCTGGAGCAGGTACAGATGGCCATGAAACAAGCCCCTACATCTCTGCTCAGCCACCACTGACCCCTCCTGGTTGCATGTTCAAAACCTGGACAGTGGTTCTCGCAGAAGAGCTAAAGTATTCTCCAAAATAGCCAAACATCATTTCCCTGCTAACAGTGGTGAGGGCTTCCATGCCTTTAACTCATATTTCCACAGGCAATCTGTAGTTATAATTAAATTCAAGATGAACAGGTACTAGGCTGTAACCATTATGCTCTCTGCAGAGTGACCAGGCCTTGGGGACTTGTTCATCACTAACAAGCTAATGTTTGTGAAACCCTGTAAGACACGATGACTAAATACTATCATTATTACTAGACTACCAGTTTAAATGTAAATTAAGAGAGAAAGGGGAAAGAAAACACATTAGCAAATCAGGTTAGGGACTGCTACTCAGCAAGCTGTAAGAAGCATCTGAGCCACTGCGTAAAGAACCTCCCAACCAAATGTGTCAAAGGAGAGTGAATACAAGGAGGCTGCTATAAGAAAGGAACTTACGCCAGAGATGGAATGGAGTGCGGCCTAGAATAATCAGCCATATAGGCAAAACAGATGTTGGATGGAAGGGAAAGGCTGTATGAAAAATACACAATTTTTTTAAAAAGCACTCTACAGCAGCAAAATTAAGTCTACTCTGAAAGCAAAACTAAGAAGTTTAGAATCTGAAGAAAATCTAAAACTGCACTGTAATTCAGCTGTGGTGAAACCACGAACTCTGGGGTCCAACAGGCCTGTTGCTCTTCCTTTTCCTCACCTGCAAAATGGGGAGAATTCCTACCTCAGAAGTTAGGCTGTCACAAACGCAGCACCCAGAAGTGGCCGGGTCCCTTGTCCTGTACCCTCTCCCCTGAAGGATAGCCACAGGAGAAGCCCTTCCGACTCATGGGTCGTCTGCCAGGCGACTCCCTGCCAGCCCAGGCTTCCCCACTCCTGCTGCTAGCTTCCCTAGGAGTTACCTCCTTGGGAAATCCCTCCTCCTAACCCAGGTCGAAACTGCACAGCGCCTCCACAATGCACTAGAGCCTCCAGAGCCTCTGTTCCACTGTTGTGGCACCTACCACATGGAGCCATAATGAAATTATTCTTCTGGCTCATTCATCACATGGAAGCTACTTGAAGACAGAGATCAGACGGCATCCTATCTGACTTCTTAGCTTTAGCAACGAGCATAGCCCCTAGCACTTAGAAAGTTCTCAAAAAAAGTGTGGGTGATTCAATAATTCTCAATTAACCCTAGCTGGAATCAGAAGCCAAGCATCAGCGGGGTCCAGTACCTCACGCCTGTAATCCCAGCACTTTGGGAGGCCGAGGTGGGCAGATCACCTGAAGTCAGGAGTTCAAGACCAGCCTGGCCAACGTGGTGAAACCGTCTCTACTAAAAATACAAAAATTAGCCAGGCGAGGTGGCGGGTGCCTGTAATCCCAGCTACTCAGGAGGCTGGGGCAGGAGAATAGCTTGAACCCGGGGGGCGGAGGTTGCAGTGAGTCGAGATCGTGCCACTGCACTCCAGCCTCAGCAAGAGCAAAACTCCACCTCAAAAAAAAAAAAAAAAAGCCAAGCATCTTCCCAGGAGCAAACGTTGGGAACAGGAAAAATGCAGGGAAAAACCTCGCCTGGGTGAAGAGCCCTTGCTTTGTCATTATTTGCCTTGGGAGAGTTACTTACCTAAACGCTGAGAGCCTCGGCTGCCTCCCACATAAAATAAGAGACCTCAACTAGAAAACTTCTGTGGTCCCTAACTAACAAGATCTGATATTTACATTCTAAGATCTTAACATTCTTACTCTATTACATCTCAATCCCCTAATACCATGAAAATTAACATCTGCACAATGCTTTCCCATCCATCTCAGCACCATTTTATAGATAGGGAAATCAATTCAGCGGGGCCAAGCGGCCTGCCCAAGTCATTCTACCACTAAATACAGAGGGCAGACTGGAATTCAGATCCTCAAAGTTGGTACCCTCCACCATGCCACATTTCTCCAGCTGTGGGGTGGACAGCTCCAGGGATACACAGTGGGATTCCAGAAACACAATACATCTTTTGGAGAATCAACAGTTTTAAAAGATTTAGGGAACGAGGTAAGTTTATATTAAAACAATCAGCCACATTACTGAGTACAATGTAAATTTTAAGATAAAACTTAATGGGCATACTAAACCCCCTCCCACTAAGGGGAAAGTCACACAGAAAAGCCTCTGAAACCTAAACTCTTAATTCACCCTATAATAAGGTTTCAAATAGCAGGTTTAATTTCCAGCATAAAGTTATAATTTCTGGGTATTACTGGACATGAAAGAGCTCAAGAGAACTAGTTTTCCTGTTCTTCCAGCTTTTAAGTCATTAAAAGCATCCAAGAAAATTACATTGTCAAATGAAACTTTCCACCAAAGAACCCCCCCAATGCAACAAATCCTGGAGCTAAGCATTATCAGAACGGGAAGATGGAAGCCTGACCTCCAGGAACACACAGTTAAGGGAGGCAGCTACGAGGCACACCCAACTGCCGACACACACTCCAAACACATGGAACCACTGTGGGCATCTGTCACATCCCTCCTGTCTCCCCGGCTTGCAGAATCTGGACACAAACACTGACCCAGAGCTTACCATGTGCCTGGCCCTTGGGGGAAGGAGGGAAGGCCTAACAAGCACCTCATTACCTTGTGTACGCAGGCCTCCTAACGGGCATTAACCTTCCAGAACACAAAATTAATCTCAGAAAACCTTCATTACAATTTTCACGACTCCTGGAGATTCACATTTCACCACTCTGATGCTACTGTTGCCTTACAGATTATATTACCCTACTTGGTTAATCAATTTAGCTTTTCTTTCCACTTAAAGAAATCAAGTTTCCAATAAATACGCTTTTGGGTTCTGCCACAGAATCAGTGTTTCAACTGGAAAGGAAATCAGAATGTCAAAGCCGAAGATCCTCATATCCTTCTTGATAGAATGGCCTCATGAGAAGTTACCACCAAATAGCCTCCATTTAATTTTTTTTTTTTAATGCTCGAAATCAGCAAGGAACAAATCCTAGTAAAAAAGTAAATTGTGAAATGAAATGTAGGGCCCCAATTTTTCAGTTCTTGAGAATTAAGGAGCCAGGTCATTTAAACATGGATGACACAGGAGTAGGCTGGGGAAAGGACTCTTTAAATTTCAGAGCCAAGACAGGGTGCGGTGGCTCACGCCTGTAATCCCAGCACTTTGGGAGGCTGAGATGGATGGATCAGTTGAGCTCAGGAGTTCGAGACCAGCTTGGCCAACAGGGTGAAACCCGCTCTCTACTAAAAATACAAAATTAGCCCGGCATGGGGGCAGGCACCTGTAGTCCCAGCTACTCAGGAGGCTGAGGCAGGAGAATTGCTTAAGCCTAGGAGGCAGAGGCTGCAGTGAGCCAAGATTGCACCACTGCACTCCAGCCTGGGCAACAGAGCAAGACTCCATCTCAAAAAAACAAATAGGCCGAGTGTGGTGGCCCACACCTGTAGTGCCAGCACTTTGGGAGGCTGAGGTGGGTGGATCACCTGAGGTCAGGAGTTCAAGACCAGGCTGGCCAACATGGCAAAACCCTGTCTCTACTAAAAAATACAAAAATTAGCTGGGAAGGCTGGGCACAGTGGCTCACGCCTGTAATCCCAGCACTTTGGGAGGCCAAGGCAGGTGGATCACTTGACGTCTGGAGTTTGAGACTAGCCTGGCCAAGATGGTGAAACCCCATCTCTACTAAAAACACAAAAATTAGCCAGGTATGGTGGCACACACCTGTGGTCACCAGCTACTCAGGAGGCTGAGGCAGGAGAATCGCCTGAATCCAGGAGGTGGAGGTTGCAGTGAGCTGAGATTGCACCACTGCACTTCAGTCTGGGTGACAGAGTGAGACTCTGTCTCAAAAAAAAAAAAATAGCCGGGCGTGGTGGCAGGCGCCTATAATCCCAGCTACTCAGGAGGCTGAGGTAGGAGACTCATTTGAACCCGGGAGGTGGAGGTTGCAGCGAGCCAAGATCGGGCCACTGTACTCCAGACTGGGCGACAGAGTGAGCCCGTTTCAAATAAAATAAAATAAATAAACAAATTTATTTTAGAGCCAGGGATCTCACTGTATCACCCAGACTAGAATGATCCTCCCACTTCATCCTCTGGAGTAACTGTGACCACAGGTGCGCATGCCAGGGTAGGAAGGGGCTTTTTAACATTTACACCCCTTCCCCTGCCACTTTTGAGACTTTCAACCTGCAATGAAAAATGGTAGGGACAGCAAAGTGGCGTCACCCAGGTTAGGGCCCGCTGCTCTGTTCCCCTCCACAGACCATGCCCTTCACAGTACAGTATGCGTGACTCACATGAGCTCCCAGTCACAAAACGCCCTGGCAAGAGCCAAAGGCCAGCATGTGCAACTTCCCAACTGGAAACCCAATGACCAGCAGCATGGCCAGCCCTGCATCTACTGGCAAGGAGTGACAGGATGGCAGGCCGTCAGATCCCATCTTACCAAAACAAAGTGGGAGGGTGCCCTGTAAGAGGGGCCAGATGGCCCCACTACACCAGAGCTTTCCTGGCACTGGGCCTCCACTCAACGCCGCTCCCCAGAAGACTTACCCAACTACCTCAGCCACCCAAGAGCTTTCTCTTTCCCTCATGGTGGATTCCCACCACACTTTCAGAATTCTACACAATCCACTAATTCATTTCATCCTACATTCTGACTTTCTGGTTTCTTCCTGGTGGGAAAAAGTATTCTCTGCCGAGTGGTTAGCACCCTGAGGGCAGGATGGTAGATTTGCATTTTTCCTTATCCTTCCTGCCACAAGCTCCTGTCCTGGTCTGTCTCAGTCAAGTATCTGCTGGTTTCTGGCATGTCCCCTCATTGTGCACAGGGGCCAAGATGGCCTATATCCCTGCAGATCACACCCTAGCAGACAGGTGCTGTGTCTCACTCTTCCCAGCATGGTTACCAGAACATTATGAGAACTCAGCGCACATTAACTGAACATTAATTAAATGAGAAAAAGTCTCCCAAGTCCCAATTAACGATCCACTTATCTCGAATAATGCAGAATGCAGCATCGATTCCAACCTGATTCCTAAAGTTGATAGAAACCAACAGGCATCAGCATTTATGACATCCCACTACCTGCCAGCCTACTCCAAGTCATCTGTACAGGCCGACGATAAGCTTCACCGAAAAAAACAAAAAAAGATACTATGCTTAATAGTAAAAAACTCTGCCTTCTCCCTAGGGTGGTCTGTCTCCCAACCCCCTTTCCTGGAATACTGTTGTGCAGAACTTAGTCAATAAAAGCTTTCTCAAATGAGAAAGCCATTTTGTATTTCAATTATGAATAATAAATTTTACACAAGCACACATAACATTTTCTCAGTTTTTTTTCTTTTCTGTTTAAAACTGCATTTTTGGCCGGGCGCGGTGGCTCACGCTTGTAATCCCAGCACTTTGGGAGGCCGAGGCAGGCGGATCCCGAGGTCAGGAGATCGAGACCACGGTAAAACCCTGTCTCTACTAAAAATACAAAAAAAAAAAAAATTAGCCGGGCGTGGTGGCGGGCGCCTGTAGTCCCAGCTACTGGGAGAGGCTGAGGCAGGAGAATGGCGTGAACCCGGGAGGCGGAGCTTGCAGTGAACCAAGATTGTGCCACCGCACTCCAGCCTGGGCGACAGAGCAAGACTCCGTCTCAAAAAAAAAATAAATAAATAAAACTGCATTTTCTTCTATTTCCATTCGCGTCTTTGGGACCTGAAGCCTGCTGCGGTGGTGCAAACCACATGGCACCTATCCCCTGTACCTCTCTCCCCGGCGTCTGGGCCTCCCTCATTCTGGCTTCATCACTCCTGCTCAAAGCAAGTCTAAGCATCATCTCCACAATCAGGCCTCGGCTGCCTCTCTCTGGTCGCCTTCCAAATCCTCTGGCCTCACCTCCTTCTCACTCTTCCCACTTTCTCTGTATCTGAAGTCAGTTATTATGACTCCTCCATGCAAAAAAAGAACACCAAGTGATTTTTCTTCCTCCACGAACACTCGCAAAGCAGCAGCAAGGGGTCCTGATTCCATGGAGTGGACCCTGAGGGCCTTGGCCACGAGACGTCGCCTCTGCTAAGTTAACAGTTCTTTAAACTGACCACTGCAAGGAAATTCAGCTATTGCATAATACTTGATAGGTTAGATCACTTGCCGTTTGGAGAGTCTTGCTATATGAAGATGAGAAAATAGAGTTGGGCAAATTTAACGCAATTTCCTTTGTTTGCTTGAGCTAGCTCAGACTTGCAACGCCACAGTGGCAGTTTTATCTTTCTTAAAGTACAGCTTTAACAACATAAAAAAGGATTTTAAGGGAGTGATCAATCATTCTCATCTAACCTGACAATATCATTAGCATACGTATCCTGACAATACCCTAGAAAGGTCCTTCTTGAGTTGCACAGTGAAAAATTAAAGGGATTCTTGCAGGAGTATTTAGAGAATCAGAATCCGCAAAGCAGGCTCAGATGTCTCAGTTAAATGAAGGACTTTCTTCAAGGCACAAACAAGAGTAGGGATATTTTGATGGTATTAACAGAAGCAACTGGCCACTGTTACTGCCTGTTTCCAGTGAAATGTCTTTACAGCCTCTCACTGAGTGAAGCCATCTTATTAATTCCAAAAGAAGGGACAGCATCCAAGGAAAATAATTGGTCTTCTTTCCCCTCGCAGAGAAATTCACATGAATGTCTCAAAAAAAGAAAAAAACAAAAAAACAAAAAACTGGAATTCTCCCTGGCCAGCTCGCTCTCCTTTCCTGGCTTCTGCATTGACAGCTGGAACAGATGGCGTCTGGGTGAGACACCTTACATCTTAACCCCTATCCACGATAAGGTCTGATTTTCACTAGCGATGCTGGAACCCCAGGTCTGTCAGGGTTTCCGTCATGAGCACCCACTCACAGGATTTCCAGTCCCATGTGATATGTTCCAGTTTTCATATCGATAAGGCTTATCTTGTTTTGGCCAAAGAATTTTCATCTTTAGACTAATTCTTAACATTTACTTCGTCACAGCGCGGTGAAAAGGTACACATTTCCTCTCATTTGAGAAAAGAACGCTGTACACTATTTTGCCAGACATCCTACATATGATGCAGTCTTTTCACAGGCCATTTTCAAAGACGTGAGAGACATGAGAAGATCTCAGGACGAACTGATGGTCCACTTGGCCATTCCCTACAGTAAGAATTTTATAGACACATACAGGGTAACAGCAAACAACATTTCCAAACGCTCCGGCAGTGTGTAGTCGCAGCAAATGCTAGGAAAAAAAATAAATAATGGCTCCTCTTCAGTTGTATGCTGTGAATGTAAATTAAGAAGCCGCTACAACGCTCGACATAACCTTTCTGACGCCACAAAAATGAATGAATTATATCCATACACACACACACAGGCACACACACACCACGCATCACGCATCACATGTCATTCTGAAAACTGATTCTGAGCTTAATTCGAAAAATGTGAAATACAACTGGTCCCGTCAACGGCTCGTAATCTAAAGGCTTCTTGGATTTCCAAGCACGTCCATAACACCTCATCCGTTTCCAGTTTGTTACTGTTTCCAATCGAAGCGAGAGAATTTTCCACACAGAATTCTCTCCTCGGGTCCAAATACTAGACCGAAGTCCCCACACGGGGCTGGCTGGCGGCGTGGAACCGGCCAGCCCGCCCAGAGCCGCCTGGCGCCCGCGGGGAAGACGCAGAGCCCGCGGCCCGGAGCCGCCCGGTGCCCCGGGAGTCGCCGGCCCTCGGCGGCCGCGCGAGGGGGATTCGCGCCCTCTGCCCATGCCCGGACACCCGCGCCGCCCGCCAAGCGGTCGGAGGCGCCTCCGAGGCGGCATGACTCAGGACCAACTTTCCAATAACGCCCGGGCCCCCCCGGCCGGCCCGGGCAGCGCGCTCGGCCACGCAGTCCCTGAGCCGCCCGTTCCCCCGCGGGGGGCCGGGTCCTCAACGCCCGCGGGGGTCACGGCCGTGGCGAGGCCTGCGCGCCCCGTTTCCTGAAAAGCTGCGGGCACCCCGGCCCCCTCGGGCCCCGAGCCCGGCCTCTGGGACAAAGTTTGCCGAAGTTGAGGCGTCCGGGGGCGGGAGGCAACCCGGCTGGGGCGCGGGGCCAGGCTGAAGCCGCGCCCCGCCGTCGCCGCCGGGACGGGCCGGGCCTGCGCCGCGC
>NW_026652291.1:2808264-2826180 GCF_009828535.3 Hylobates moloch
CTGCGCCGCCCCCACCGCGCCCCCGCCGCCGCGCGTCCCCGCGTCCCCGCCTTTCCGGGTCAAAAAGCCACGCAGGCCGCGTGGGGGCCGAGAGGTGCTGGCGCCGCTCCTCCTCGCCCGCGCCCCCCACGCCGGCATACGCAGCCCCTGTGCGTGCACGCCCGTGTGCCCATGGCCACACGCGAACCCTACGCACACGCACGGGTCCGACATGCGGCCCCCCGCGCTGTCGCGGACGCATACACGACGGTCACACTCCCCTCACGCGGACACGCGCACACAAGCTCAGCAACACCGTGCGCACGCGTACCAGGCCACGCACCCTCGCGCACACGCAGGTGGGGCTGAGGGTGACTCAGGCCGTGGGGCCCCTTTAGCGTGCAGAGGGCAGCCCTCCACATTAGTTTGGTGGCACTTTCCTTTCTCCCTCCCGGGGACCCTCCCACGCCCCGGAGTGGTGTCTTGCTCACTGGTGGACAGGGTGGCCAGTTTGCCACGTGCCCCCAGCGTCCTCGGCTGTCCTGGCTGCCCCTGCGCCCCTTGCACCCTCCACCAGGCCGCTGGGGCCTGCGCGTTTCTCCCGAGGCCTCTGCCTTCTGCCCTAAAGGCATCAGTGGTGACATCAGTGATTCACCTAGGCCCACCAAGGCGGCACCCAGCCTGGCTGGGCCTGGCGAGGTGGGAAGCGAAGGGAGGGCTTCTGGGAGGCTCTGGGCCAGTTTAGGGGTGAGGCCTTCGCTGGAGTTTGCAAGTCAGTGGTGAGGAGACAGAAAGGACTTTGCATTTTTCACTTCTCGAGAAGGCTTATAAAGAGCCCTACCCCAGAGCTGAGACCAGTGTGAGTAGCCAAGGCCAGTCTGCCTTCTTGTATTGCTCCAGTGACTCATGTCAGTGGAGGCAGGAAGGCCAGCATCGCCTCCTACAGCTTCACCCATGGAGCGTTCCAGAACCCCAGATTGCCCGACCTGGCTGCTGGAGCCATGTCTCTGGCTCCATTAGCCCAACAGGTGCTTGTTCTACAGCCACACTCACCAGGCCACAGTGGCACCCCTGTCTGCGCCACAGGCACAGCTCTTTTAGAGGTGACAGGCCCACCTTGGCCGTCCTTCACAGGGACCTCTGGACTCCAGCGGTCTCCCCCGCCCCCATGGTGGACTCCCCTTGGGAGCCTCAGGTGCCCTTTCTTGCCTGTCAGGAGTTGGGATGTTACTGACCTCAGGCTCAGGGTCCCAACCACTTCCCATAACCCAGGCACCGAGGCCTCCCATGTCCCCAGCCCTGCTTAGCCCACAGTCCTGGCACCCTGTCGACTGGTGCCCACTCCCAACACCTGCCTTATGCTGTGTGTTACCTAGGGTCTGGTTTAACTTTGCCAAAATCAGGAAAGACTCCCTTCCCTAGGCTGGACTATTTTTAGTTGTTTTAAAAGAAGCAGGACATGGACCGGGCATGGTGGCTCACACCTGTAATTGCAGCACTTTAGGAGGCCGCGGGCAGGCAAGTCACCTGAGGTCAGGAGTTCAAGACCAGCCTGGCCAACATGATGAAACCACGTCTCTACTAAAAATACAAAAATCAGCCGGGCGTGGTGGAGTGTGCCTGTAATCCCAGCTACCCGGGAGGCTGAGGCAAGAGAATCACTTGAACCCAGGAGGCGGAGGTTGTAGTGAGCTGAGATTGTGCCATTGCACTCCTATCTGGGCGACAGAGCGAGACTGAGTTAGTGCATGACCATGATGGAACCTGGATCATCTGGCACAGAGCAAATCCTGTCTCAAAAAATAAAATAAACAATAATTGCAAGGCAGAAGGTCCGAAGACCCACGAGAGGGTTTTCTGTGGCTCCTTTCATGCTGCAGCCTAGCATTAGAAAGCAACATTGAGAATGAAGTCAGGCGCAACCAGGCTGAGCCCTCTGCTGGTGAGACCTATTCCCTCCCCTTCTCTCCCTCCCCTCCTCCTTTTTCTTCTCCAGTTGAGCAGTTCTGAAGATCCTCTGCTGTGGGGAATTGAAGGGGGACAGGACAAAGAAGTTTGCCCCAAGCAGGGCAACTGCTTTGGGGGTTGGGGGCGGGTGTTCGTGACCCTGCAGTTAGAGCCACAGGGCGGCAGTGATGGGCAGGAAGGAGAGCTCTCTCCTCGCTGTACTTCAAAAGCAGATCTCTGTTCCCTATGGCAACGTCCAACAACAAACTGACACCATCTTTGGACGCATTTCTCACAGGAGTTGATGTAGCATTACATGTTCTGCTTGCTGCATTTTTGGGAGAAGTGCATGCAGATACTCAAGTGACTCACAGACACGCAGCAGCTCAGAAGGCCATCCTGTTTGTCTTTCAATGAGAAGGAAAGGGTATTCATGGCAGAGTGCTGGGGGCTTCGGGGCTAGGAGAGGGGTTTTCTTATAACTCTCCCTGAATGTGATGGTCTGTGCCTCAGGTGGCGCCTTCCCACACAAAAACCACTGACCCCTGTGGGTCAACTTGGGCTAAAGGGTGCTGGCAGTTTCTCTCACTCAAACATGCTACACGCGGCCTGGGGGTGGGGGGTGGGGACCTTGGTTTTGATTTGTTTTGTTTTATTTTATTTTGAGACGGAGTTTCACTCTTGTTGTCCAAGCTGGCATGCAATGGCGCAATCTCGGCTCACTGCAACCTCCACCTCCCAGGTTCAAGCCATTCTCCTGCCTCAGCCTCCTGAGTAGCTGGGATTACAGGCACGAACCACAACGCCTGGCTAATTTTTTGTATTTTTAGTAGAAACAGGGTTTCACCATGTTAGCCAGGCTGGTCTTGAACTCCTGACCTCAGGTGATCCACCCACCTCAACCTCCCAAAGTGCTGGGATTACAGGTGTGAGCCACTGTGCCCAGCCTTGTGGGGCGGACCCTGATGCATGGCAGAATCACAGTTTTACTAATTGTTCCAACAAGTGGCTGCTGAACCTTTGAATACATTTTACATGGTAACCCAGTTGTTCATAACCTGTGTGTGTACACACATGTAACAACAGATCATCTCAAACCTGCGGTGCACTCCAATATTTTCCGTTCTGTTTATTTTTTAATGCTGGCCATGACCCTCTAAGCTTACTTTTTATTCATGACCTGAAGTTTGAAAACACCATTTTAGACTGAAAGAGCTGCTGAAGATGTCGAAGGGGGTTCAGGGAGCTGGGGTGGTCGTGGCGCCAAAGCACCCCGCTCTGTCGTGGGTGCACACTGGGGCAGCTGGGCTGGGAAGCCCATCTTGTCCTTGAAGTAGACCCTGGCTGACAGCAGAGGTCGCCAGCAAAGAAGCAAGCTGCTGGTGCCCTTCTGTGGCCAGGGATGCTTGTAAACAAATGCAGAGGAAATGGGGGTGGGGAGGCAGAGCAAGCCAGGCGTGGGGGAAGGCACCTGTAATCCCAGCTACTCAAGAGGCTGAGGCAGGAGAATTGCCTGAACCTGGGAGGCTGAGGTTGCAGTGAGCCGAGATCACGCCATTACACTCCAGCCTGGGCAACAGAGTGAGACTCCGTCTCAAAAATAAAGGAAAGAAAGAAAGGAGGGAAGGAAGGAAAGAAGGAAGGAAGGTTGAGATGGGCATGGGTGTGCAAACCCCTCACGCGGGATATTCGAGAGGGGAGGAGAGGGCAGTGATGACAGGGAAGGTGAGAGGCTGGGGTCCCTGGCCACAGAAAAACAGTTCTAGCGGGCGAGCTGGCTCACACCTGTAATCCCAGCACTTTGGGAGGCTGAGGATCGCTTGAGGCCAGGAGTTTGAGACCAGCCTGGGCAACACAGTGAGACCTCGTCTCTACAAAAAAATAAAAATAAAAATAATTAATTAGAGGCTGGGCACAGTAGCTCATGCCTGTAATCCTAGCACTTTGGGAGGCCGAGGCGGGCAGATCACTTGAGGTCAGGAGTTCAAAACCAGCCTGACCAACATGGTGAAACCTCGTCTGTACTAAAAATACAAAAAATTAGCTGGGCGTGGTGGCCCGCGCCTGTTATCCCAGCTACTTGGGAGGCTGAGGCAGGAGAATCGCTTGAACGTGGGAGGCGGAGGTTGCAGTGAGCCAAGATTGTGCCACCGCACTCCAGCCTGGGTGACAGAGCCAGACTCTGTTTCAAAAATAATAATAATAACAATCAATTAGAAGAAAACCAGTTCCGATTTTCTCCATGGACCACTCAGGGAGATGAAGATCCCCCCCTTTTTTTTTTCTGGGACAGGGTCTCACTCTGTCACCCAGGTTGGAGTGCAGTGGTGCAATCACAGCTCACTGTAGACTTGACCTCCCAGGCTCAGGCAGTCGTCCCTCTTCACCCTCCTGAATAGCTGAAAACACAAGTGTGTGTCACCATGTGTGTCACCATATGCCCAACTACTTTTTTTTTTTGTAGAGACAGGGTCCTGCTACATTGCCCAGGCTGGTCTGGAATTCCTGGGCTTAAATGATCCTCGTTTCTCAGCCTCCCAAAGTGCTGGGATTACAGGCATGAGCCACTGCCCCCAGCCATCCTCATTTTAGGGAACCCATTCTGGGATTTGTATGCACACACGTGCACACATGCACACACGCACACACGCACACACGCACACACACACACACACACACACAATCTCTGGCATTTTCCCGAAACCTTTTGGGAGAACATGAATCTTGGACGTGGCTGGCATCCTACAGGCAGCTTTGCCTGGAGCCCCACGCCCATCTCGACCGACCTTCCTTCCTTCCTTCCTTTCCTTTATTTTTGAGACGGAGTCTCGCTCTGCTGCCCAGACTGGAGTGCAATGCCATGATCTCGGCTCACTGCAACCTCAGCCTCCCAGGTTCAGGCAATTTTCCTGCCTCAGCCTCTTGAGTAGCTGGGATTACAGGTGCCCGCCACCACGCCTGGCTAATTTTTGTATTTTTTTAGTAGAGACAGGGATTCACCCATGTCGGTCAGGCTGGTCTCAAACTCCTCACCTCAGGTGATCCACTCACCTCGGCCTGCCAAAGTGCTGGGATTACAGGCGTGAGCCACCACACCTGGCCCACCTCGACCTTTAATGCCTTCTCAAAATAGATCCCACTCCATCATACTCCTAAAAAAAAGCATCTTGTGCTGAAGGCATCATGGGAGACCGGGAAGAGGAGTGGGATGAAGCAAAACTCACGAAGCCCACTGTGAACACCTCATGCCTTCCTTAAAATCCCATTCAGAGGCCCCACCGCTCTGTCTCATCACTGTCCCCGACCTGCAGGCTCAGAATAGCCCCTCTGTGGCCCCCAACCCCAACCTAATCCCGAGCAACTCAGCCCCAGCCCTCAGCAGCCCGCTCCACTCAGCCAGGAAAGCCAGGGGTTGGCGGGCCCTTGGAGGGCCCAACTGATCGCATGTGGCAACAGCCAAGGAAGTGAGCCCTGGTCCTCCCTGCACGTTGGAAATTGGGGGGGGGGGGAATTATTGGGTCCAAATTCAGTCTTGGATTAATGAAATGAAATGTTTGAAAAGTACAGAAATTTTTTTTTTTTTTTTTTTTTTTTTTTGAGACGGAGTCTTGCTCTGTCACCCAGGCTGGAATGCAGTGGCCCAATCTCGGCTCACTGCAAGCTCCGCCTCCCGGATTCACGCCATTCTGCTGCCTCAGCCTCTCCGAGTAGCTGGGACCACGCCTGCCACCACGCCCGGCTAATTTTTTTGTATTTTTAGTAGAGACGGGGTTTCACCGTGGTCTCGATCTCCTGACCTCGTGATCTGCCCACCTCGGCCTCCCAAAGTGCTGGGATTACAAGCGTGAGCCACCGCACCCGGCTGAAAAGTACAGGAATTATCTAATTTGTCAACATTGCACTATGCATCCCACCATGAACAGAGGCACATGCGGTACACTCCTTCATCCCCCGAGGCTGAGGACAAGTCTGCAGGGTCACAGGCTGCGGGACAGAAGCGACCCCTCCCACCTTCCCCATGCTTATTCAGTCCAGAGCTGCTTGCTGGGCACGCCCCACCCCCAGCTGTCCACCAGCACAAAACCAACTGCATGCCTGGCCTTTCGGAGCTTACTTTCTCGTGGGTGGAGACAGAAGAGATCACCACAAGTGAATCTATGAGAGCTGCAGAGAAAGTAGCGGCAGGGGAGGGAGAGCGGAGGCTTGGACGGAGAGGCCAGGGAAGGCGGCAGAGGAGCTTCCCTGTGAATGTAGACCTGAGAGAAGGAGGCGGACCCACGGGACCAGTGGGGAGAGCGCCCAGGCGGAGGGAACAGCCCGGCCAGAGGGCCAGAGGCCCCGTAGTCAGTGAGCACTCCGCGAGGCCAACGTGCCTGCAGCCCGTGCGCAGGGAGAGAGGCGTGAAGGATAGACACGAGGGTGGGGTAGGGGCATGGGGAGCCGGACATCCATGGCCTTTTGGGTCCTGACAGGACTTTAGTCTGAGATGGGGCACCCACTGTAAAGTTTGATTGACAGCTTGTATTATGTCAAAACTACCTCATATTTGATCTTCACTTTCTTCCAGCCAATAAACATCTGTTGAACATCAGGCAAATTTGAACCACCATGGGACATTATCTTGTGTCATAAACAGACCACAGTTGACGCTCGGTTCCAGCAAGTGGGAGCTGGGGGAGTGAAAATCGGCACGCAGCTGTGGACAGCGACTGATAACACAAGCATCCTGAGTGCTCAAAACGGAGGCGAATCCCTCTGGACCCAGTGACCCCATATCTGGGACTCTTCCAGAGGAATAACACCAAACACTGGAAACCATTAGGTGCCTCCACCCTTGAGGCAGAGCAAGGGGGCGACGGGGCATCGCCCTTCGTCTGGCGGCTGCCACAGAAGTGATGGTGGTGCCCAGTAGGCAGGCCCTGTTGATCTGGTTTGTTTATTTGAGACAGGGTCTCACTCTGTCGCCCAGGCTGGAGTGCAGTGGCGCAATCTCGGCTCACTGCAACCTCCGCCTCCCATGCGCGCCACCACACCAATTTTTTTTTTTTTTTTTTCAGTAGAGATGGGGGCGGTTTGCCATGGTGGTCAGGGTGATCTCGAACTCCTGGCTTCAAGTGATCTGCCTGCCTCTGCCTCCCAAAGTGCTAGAATTACAGGTGTGAGCCACTGTGCCTGGCTTGATGTTGTTGTTGTTTAGACGGAGTCTCCCTCTGCCACCCAGGCTGGAGTGCAGTGGTGTGATCTTGGCTCACTGCAACCTCCACCTCCCAGGTTCAAGTGATTCTCCTGCCTCAGCCTCCCAAGTAGCTGGGATTACAGATGCCTGCCACCACGCCTGGCTAATTTTTGTATTTTTAGGAGAGACGGGGTTTCACCATGCTGGCCAGGCTGGTCTCGAGCTCCTGACCCCAGTGATCCACCTGCATCGGCCTCTCAAAGTGCTGATCTAGTTTTTAAATGGATACATATTAGGTTTGTTCAATGTCAACTCCAAATGCCATAGAAACACGTCTAGTCCTTTTTTAAAAACTCCACTTCAGAACCAGTGGAGAGAAAACGGCACGTGGCACCCACGGGGCATGGTCTGTGTGCCAAGGTGGCTCTGGCCACGTCACTGCAGTTCCCAAAGGGCAGCTTTTGCCAAGCTGCTCACAGTGGTGGAGTCCCTGGAAGAGCCATGGGGACCGTGATGGTCACCTCAGGCCCTGTGCTTCCCCTCAATCACCTGCTCCAGCACGCTGGCCTCCAGGAAGTCTTAGTGGACCCATGCTGACTCGCTCCTCACAGCCCGAGCACCTGCTGTTCCCTCTGCCCAGAACACTCCTCCTCGGGTATCTGTGTGCCTTCTCCCCTCTTCCTTCCAGTCAGAGCCAAGTGGGGTGATTCTGGACAAAGAGTGCATTTCCAAGAGGCCAGGGAGGGCAGTGGAGGAGGTACCCTGTGAATGTAGACCTGAGAGCAGGGGACAGACCCACAGAGCGCCCAGGCGGAGGGAACAGCCTGGCCAGAGGCCCTGAAATTGGTGAGCACTCCGCGAGGCCAGGGTGCCTGCAGCCTGTGCGCGGGGAGAGAGGCACGGAGGATAGACACGACGGTGGGGTAGGGGTGTGGGGAGCCGGACATCCATGGCTTTCTGGGTCCTGACAGGACTTTGGTTTTACTCTGAGATGGGGCGGCCACTGTAAAGTTTGATTGACAGCTTGTATTCTATCAAAACTAACCTTCTATTTAATCTCCACTTTCTTCCAGCCAATAAATATCTGTTGAACTTCAGGCAAATTCATGATAAACCCATGATATCCACCCCCAAATGGGCCCCTGGCCTGGCACAGTGGCTTCGTGCCTGGAGCATGAAGGACACCACAGGACAAGCCCCCAGCTCCTCTTGCCAAGAGGCTCCCCAAAAAATAATGGTGATGAGCTCCCTAGGAAAAAATGAACCCATGAGGAATCGCTAGATCAAGAGAATTCTCCACCAGAAATCGAAAAAGCAGAACTCAACTCATGACTAACCATATGCTCTTAGGAAGGCACTTCTGTACCTCCTGGCCCTGGGTTTCCCCTTTTGCAGAGCGGAAATAAGTTGACCTGCCCTACCCCAAGGGAGCTTCGAGAAGGCAGCCAGTGCTGGTGAGGACCACGAGGCCAACGTGTCCTGGGGGGTGCCACGATAATCCAGAAGAAAGGCACAGGGTGGTCTTTTGAAAGCTGTCACTGTAATACTGTGGAAGGATCAGCCCGTCTTTCTTCAGTATGTGAAAGGTGGTTTAACGCTGGTCTCCATGATCAATTGCCAGGGGTAAAAATGCTATCTACCCCCACATAATTAAAATAACACTGGGGCCGAGGCACGGTGGCTCACGTCTGTAGTCCCAGCACTTTGGGAGGGCGAGGTGGGCAGAACACTTGAGGTCAGGAGTTTGAGACCAGCCTGGCCAACATGGTGAAACCCAGTCTTTACTAAAAATACAAACATTAGCCAGGCATGTTGACGCACACCTGTAGTCCCAGCTATTTGGGAGGCTGAGGCAGAAAAATCGCTTGGACCCAGGAGGCAGAGGTTGCAGTGAGCCCAGATCACACCACTACACTCCAGCCTGGGTGACAGAGCGAGACTCTGTCTCTAAATCAATCAATCAATCAGTCAATCAATAAAAGTGATCATGGGTCAACTCACTTGCACTCCTGAACTGTCCTGAGCAGAGAATGCCAGGCCTCTTCTCGCCACCCAGTTCTCTGCCAGAGGCTTTGGTCCTCCTGGCTGGTTCCTTCTCCCCAGGGCTGCCCACGGCCTGGAGAGGGTGGAGACCATGCTCACTCTCCATGGTAGGAAGCCCTGGGCAGCCCTCAGAACATTCAACTAAGTGAATGAGTGAATGAGTGAATGAGTAAGTGGGCCATTCACCCCAAGTCTCATCTGTCCCATCCATACGCCTCCAGTTTCACTGTGTCATGCTTCAGAATAAGTAACTGCCCACGCAGGACTGTGGCCTGGGGCTGGGCTCAGAGCTGAGGCTGGCTCTGGCATGTCCACACTGGAGAAGCTTATGGTAGGGCCATCTGTCTGGAAGAGTCGGAGGAACCTGTCTTGAATTCTCATTGCCATAATAAGCAAGATTCCTTTATTTAATATGTGAATTTGAAGTGCATTTGCGGGGCTGAAGATTGGAGTCTGGCCGAGGGCCATGGCTCATGCCTATAATCCCAGCACTTTGGGAGGCCGAGGCAGGAGGAGCACTTGAGTCCAAGAGTTCGAGATTAGCCTGGGCAATATAATGAGACTCTGTCTTTACAAAATATCAAAAATAAATAAATAGCTGGACATGGTGGTGTCTGCCTGTAGTCCCAGCTACTTGGGAAGCTGAGGTGGGAGGATCACTTGAGCCCAGATGGTCAAGGCTGCAGTGAGCCAAGGCTGCACCACTGCACTCCAGCCTGGGTGACAGAAAAAAAAAAAAAAAAAAGAAAAGAAAAAGAAAAAGACTGAGGGTCTTTGGCCACCCCCTGGCCTCGCCAAGTGTGAACATGAAAGAAACTCAAGGCCAGACCTCCACCCAGTCCAGGCCAATCAAAAACCTAGCTCTCTCTATATATACACATTATATATATATATATATATATATATATATATAAAATGTGTGTGTGTGTGTGTGTGTGTGTATGTGTGTGTGTGTGTAGGACCGGCGGCCCTTGCCTGTAACTCCAGCAATTTGGGAGGCCAAAGCAGGAGGATCACTTGAGCCCAGGAGTTTGAGACCAGCTTGGACAACACAGTGAGACCCCATCTCTATAAGAAATTTAAAAATTAGCCAGGCTGGTGACGTGTGCCTGTGATCTCAGCTACTCAGGAGGCCGAGGTGGGAGGATCGCTTCAGCCTGGGAGATTGAAGCTGTAGTGGGCATGATTGCACCACTGAATTCCAGCCTGGGTGACAGAGCAAGACCCTGTCCCCTGCCCCTACCCCAAAAAAAGAATCCACTCTCAGCCCCTGCTGTTGTCTGTCTCTGGGAGTTGTTTCAATGACCAACTCTGACTTTGTTCTTCTTACCCAGGTTATGTGTGGGGCCGCCCAATTGTGTTTGTGTCTTATTTACCTGAAGCATGAACTCTAATTAATAAACCCAATTACAAGTAGAATTTCCAGACTCGGAGGTGCTGTAAGGCCTCGAGAGGTCCTGGAGGGCTGAGTTGGGTGAGCAGCAATGAAGGAATCCAGGCCACCCATCTTCCCTGGAGCTGGGTCCATGAAAGCAACTCCCCAAGAAGGCAGCTCTTCCAGGGCAGGGTGGGGTGGGGCCTCCCATCTGAAGGCTAAATAAAGGGGTCTGATGAGCCCCATAACTGCCAGATCCCCTGTGTTCTCTGTCTTGGGTTGCAAGAATTAAAAAAATCAGTGGATTCACAAATTCGGGGTCTCATTTCACCTCTGTGGTTAATCAGTTGTTTTAATACGTTAAATCTCATGCGTGATTGCAAGGTAGGTGATTTTCCGTAACTACCAACTTTCAATTTCCCTCTTTTCTTTTTTCTTTTCTTTTCTTTCTTTTCCCTTCCCTTCCTTTCTCTCTTTCTCTTTCTCCTTCCTTCCTTCCTTTCTTCTTTCTTTCTTTCCTTGACAGAGTCTCACTCTGTCGCCAAGGCTGGAGTGCAGTGGCGCAATCTTGGCTCACTGCAACCTCCACCTCCCAGGTTCAAGCAATTCTTTGCCTCAGCCTCCCGAGTAGCTGGGATTACAGGTGCCTGCCACCATGCCCGGCTGATTTTTTGTATTTTTAGTAAAGACAAGGATTCACCATCTTGGCCAGGCTGGTCTTGAACTCCTGACCTCGTGATCACCCGCCTCGGCCTCCCAAAGTGCTGGGATTACAGGCATGAGCCACCGCGCCCGGCCTCTTTCTATTTTTTTTTTTTTTTTTTTTTGATGGGGCCTCATCGTCACTCAGACTGGAGTATAGTGGCACGATCATGGCCCACTGCAGCCTCGACCTCCTAAGCTCAGCCGATCCTCCCATCTCAGCCTATTGAGTAGCTGAGACTACAGGTGGCCATGTGCCACCACACTTGGCTAATTTTTGTATTTTTTTTTTGTAGAGATGGGGTTTTACCATGTTGCCCAGGCTTGTCTCGAACTTCTGGGCTTAACCAATCTGCCCACCTCGGCCTCCCAGAGTGCTAGGATTACAGGCGGGAGCCACTGCATCCAGCTTCCTCCACTATTTTCTGAAGGTACCCAAATCAACTCATGGCACAGGGGGCATTCACCATTGAAATGACAGTCTAAAGCTGCTTTTTTGTTGTTGTTGTTGTTGTTGTTGTTTGTTGTTGTTGAGATGCAGTCTCGCTCTATCGCCCAGGCTGGAGTGCAGTGGCGCTATCTCGGCTCACTGCTAGCTCTGCCTCCCGGGTTCACGCCGTTCTCCTGCCTCAGCCTCCCGAGTAGCTGGGACTACAGGCGCCCGCCACCACGCCCGGCTAATTTTTTTATTTTTAGTAGAGACGGGGGTTTCGCCGTGTTAGCCAGGATGGTCTCGATCTCCTGACCTTGTGATACGCCCTCCTTGGCCTCCCAAAGTGCTGGAATTACAGGCGTGAGCCACCGCGCCCGGCCTAAGAGCTTCTTTAAGTAAATAAGTACTCTCTTCGGAATTAGCAAGCTATGGAAATAACTCTGCTTCATCAGTTTAACAAGAGTTTGCTGAACACCAGCTATCCTTCCGAAAGCTAAGGTCTCCTTCCAAAAGCGCAAGGAGCCTTAGGCCATGATTAAAGGGACCAAGAACTGGAGTAAGCATCCACCTGGGCTCTCTGCCGACCCTGTGGCCCCTGGCCCAGGTGTCTTGGGCTCATTCCTATAACTCTGGGGTGACACACATCCCCTCTTTTGGGGTATAACGTAGGCACCAGTCTGTTTAAGAGTCAGTCACCAGGCTCGCGTCAGGCCACCCCAGGAAGCTGCTGGAGGAGGGTAAGGCCCTGCCAGGTTGGGCCCTTGAGCACTCAAGATGAAGCCTGGAGTGGCTGTCCCCGATGGCTTGGTCACGGGAAATCGCCTTTCCTCCCTTGCTGTTTCTTTTTGAGTATGTGGCAAACTAAAAAATTTCCCTGCAGATGGTTAAGGAACCAAAATCGGATGCTCTAACTTTGGGGATTTTGCTCTTCTACTAGGGCACCTCATTCTGCAACTACAAATGCCGGAACTGTGCAGCCAACACCCCAGAACAGAAATTCTCTGAGCAGCCACTTCCAGGTCACCCCCAGAAAGGATGACATTCGTCCCCAGGCCTCCCCCTGCCTCGGTCCTCCCTGGGGAAATGATTTGAATAGGCGTGGGCTGTCTCAAGTTCCCAGGGTAATTAGGAAGTGGAACTTGGATGCCTCTTCCTAGCACTCATTTGGGTAGATGTGACATCTCCTAATTCCCAAAAGAAAACAAAAATTAGGATAGAGTTAAAGAGGCCGGGCGAGGTGGCTCACACCTGTAATCCCAGCACTTTGGAAGGCTGAGGAGGACAGATCACTTGAAGTCAGGAGTTTGAGACCAGCCTGACCAACATGATGAAACCCTGTGTCTACAAAAAATTAGCCAGGCATGGTGGCAGGCACCCATAGTCCCAGCTACTTGGGAGGCTGAGGCAGGAGAATCGCTTGAACCTGGGAGGCAGAGCTTGCCGTTAGCTGAGATCATGCCATTGCACTCCAGCCTGGGCAAGAGTGAGCCTCCGTCCCCAAAAAATTAAAAAAAAAAAAAAGAAAGAATTAAAGAAAAATTCCCCAGGGATTAAAGAAAAATTCTCCAGTTTGTCCACAGCCTGCATTCCATTTTTTTTTTCACCATTCTTAAGGATGAATAAGAATCGAGCTTGCTCTGGGACCCATCAGGAGTAACGTCTGCTGTGTGTCTCTAAAATATTCGTTCGTGGCCGGGCGCGGTGACTCACGCCTGTAATCCCAGCACTTTGGGAGGCCACGGCCGGCAGATCACGAGGGCAGGAGATTGAGACCATCCTGGCTAACACGGCAAAACCATGTCTCCACTAAAAATAGAAATAATTAGCCGGGCATGGTGGCGGGTGCCTGTAGTCCCAGCTACTTGGGAGGCTGAGGCAGGAGAATGGCGTGAACCCAGGAGGCGGAGCTTGCAGTGAGCCAAAATAGCGCCATTGCACCCCAGCCTGGGCGACAGAGCCAGACTCTGTCTCAAAAAAAAAAAAAATCATTCATTCACTCCGTCCACTGTACAGTTGAAGAACGGGGTCTTTTCTGAGCCTGTTAAACTGTAAACCCTGCAAAGCTGCCCAGCCAGGCTGGGGGTCTGTCATTGCCACTGCCCTCCTGTGAGCCCCACAAATGTGAGGCGGTGGCCCCCTTTCCTCCCCACCTCTTTAACTTCGCTCCACCCAGGCTTCATAACCTTCTGCGTGGACTCTGAAGAGGGGCAGCCATGAATTCACTGACACTGTTTTCAGAATCGTGGGTTGGGGGGTTTTTTGCCCTTGAATGAGTGTCCAGCTGCCAGTGAGTAGTCAAAGGACCTGAAACCCTAAAAATGCAATAGAATCTCTGACATTTGGTGAGGAATAATAATAATAAAAAAAAAATCAGCCTAAACATACAACTTTTTTTTTTTTTTGAGATGGAGTCTCACTCTGTCGCCCAGGCTGGAGTGCAGTGGCACAATCTTGGCTCACTGCTAGCTCTGCCTCCTTCCGGGTTCACGCTATTCTCCTGCCTCAGCCTCCTGAGTAGCTGGGACTACAGGCGCCCGCCACCATGCCCGGCTAATTTTTGTATTTTTAGTAGAGATGGCGTTTCACTGTGTTAGTCAGGATGGTCTCGATCTCCTGACCTTGTGATACGCCCGCCTTGGCCTCCCAAAGTGCTGGGATTACAGGCGTGAGCCACCGCGCCCGGCCCTAAACATACAACTTCTAATGCTTTTCATAATGAGGCAAAATCCAGTAGCATCATTTAGATGCATTGAAGTTGGGAAAATTTCAAAAGTGCTGGAATTTCCTCCAAGCCATTCCCTGATACCCACTCTACCCGTCCCTCCCATCCCTGATACCTGCCACCATTCCCCCCAGCATTTCCCCCATCCCTCCCCATCCTCCTGTTCTACCCCCACTCTCCCAACCAGTTCCCCCACCATCCTCCTTATTCTCCCCACAACCCCCTTGCAATTCCCCCCATGCCTGCCGTTCCCTACCACTCTATTCCTTCCCCACCAGTCCCCAACCCTGCTCATGCTTCCCCCTTCCTCCCCCAACCTGCCCACCATCCTCAGCCTCCCCGCAAAGACTGAAGAGTGGGGAGCTCCTGAGGGCTGGGAATAAACACCAACATCTCTACACGGAATCCCAACTCCTGACAGCTCTGACTGCAGGGCCACGTGTTTCCTGGCCCCTCCCCACTCTCCTAGTCCTTGAAACTCCAGCTCCTCTTTCAGAGACACACAGCCCAGGGTGTGGGCCTGCTCCAGCAGGTTGGAGATGCAGAAGTCTGAGAGGAGACCCAGGGACACCTCAGTCCCTCTGGAAATGGGCAGGCTTTGGGGGTTTCCAACAGAGAAAAAAGACCATTCAGCCAGGAGCGGTGGCTCACACCTGTAATCCCAGCACTTTGGGAGGCCGAGGCGGGTGGATCACCTGAGGTCGGGAGTTCGAGACCAGCCTGACCAACATGGAGAAACCCCATCTCTACTAAAAATACAAAATTAGCCGGGCACGGTGGTGCATGCTACAGGCATTAGCTGGGTGTGGTGGCAGGTGCCTCCACAGCTGAGGCAGGAGAATCACTCGAACAGGGGAGGTGGAGGTTGCAGTGAGCCAAGATCGTGCCATTGCACTCCAGCCTGGGCAACAAGAGCGAAACCCAGTCTCAAAAAAAAAACACAAAACAAACAAACAAAACCTAGTGGCTTAAACAACAACGATCTTTTTTTATTCTCTCCAGATTTCTAGGGGTCAGGAACTCGGGCAAGGTTTAGCTGGAGTCTGTCCTGCAGTTGCCATCAGACAACGGCTGGAGTTGACTAGTGTGGGGCTGTCCAGGTGTGTGCCCACAGGAGTGCCCCAGGCCTCCTAGCAGCAGGCAGGCAGTCTGGCAGCTTTGAGAGCAGGTGTTCCTGCGCCACACTGACGACCACCATCGGACGTCACATGGTGTCACTTCTGTCATACCCTACTGGCTACAAGCAAGTCACCCGCCTGCCCAGACTCAAGGGGAGGGGACACAGACCTCCCCTATCTCAGAAGGAGTGTCAGACCACAGTGTTGAAAAGCATGCTGGGCAGGAAACACCATGGACCACCCTTGGAAAGCACTGTCTTGGCCCTGGAGGTCCTGGGAAGTGGAGCCAGAGCAGGGATTCAGGGCGCGTGGCTTATTGAGGGAAGGCTCTTCAATAAATGCCTGGGAGGGAGGGAAGACAAGGGCACGGGGAAGGGGAAAGAGCCCAGCAAGGGTGTAGGCTCAAGTCAGGTGCTCTTGACCACAGCCCGCACCACTGCACTGCCCCGCCCTGAAGAAAGGGGGCCCGGCCAGCCATCGGCTGTGAGTCCCAGGCACTGGGGAAGAGCACAGCCAGGATGTGTGGCTGCTGTCGGCCAAGGCCGTGCTCTGCAAAGGAGGCGCACTCACCACGGCTAGGGAATGGGTGCAGCAGCCCGTGAATGTGGTGCTGGCAGGGCTCAGTGCGGACTGCAGAGTGGCGGCACCGTCCTCCTATCTCCGCGCCCATGCCCTTTGGCATCTGACTTTGTTCCTTCTATGGAGAGGATCTGCTCCCCAGTCCTTCCGTTTGGGCCCAGCCATGTAACTTGCTTCGGCCAACGGCATGTGAGCAGGTGTGACACACACTGACAGGCTCTGAGCTCCTGAGGATTCTGGAGGCAAACGGGAAGCAGCTGTTGGTGAGTTCCCAGAGAACCTCCAACCGTGGCTCATGCTTTAGCCCTTGGGGCTCTGACTTCTCTGGAGCCTTAGACTTTCAGTTTGGGTAAAAGCCAGGGCCATGGGTTCATCTTCCAGTTGCCACAGCTCCAGATTAGAGCCAAAGAGCGCTCCCAGCAGGTCTGGGAAATGCTGAGCCGCCCCTCGCGAGGCATTTTTTGAGGGGGTCTCCTGGATAAAGATTTCAATATTAAACATTAAGATTTTGCTATGATTCAATCCTCACTGGGCCTGAGGAAAGAGTTGTAACTACATTTCACTGTAGCATTCGAAGGGATTTAGTGATTTTCCATTAATTTCTTTCAAATGTCAAGGGTATATATCTTTCTTTGAGGACTCAGCCTATGGCAAATTTCAGATTTAAAAAGACCCATCGATGGACTTATGAGACCAAGAAGGGGAGCCAAAAATCTACAATTCAGAAATTATGAAACAGCTACGTTTTCAGTTAATTCAAAAACCGTCTCAGTGGAAAATGTTGTGAGCTTCCCGTGCATAATCAAATAGATCTGGTTTGGAAATGCAACGGAAATGAATTGCTTGCAAGAAAGCTTTCCTTCTGAATAAAACGATCAAGCTCAGATCGAAGTCACGGCAAGTGATGGGTTCCCATTGCAGAAAACATTGGAAGGAGGACCACAGTTTAGCTCTAACGAGGAAACAAGTCGGATCCTTCCTCTCTCCTTCCCGGACTGTCTCCTCCTCTTCCCCAGCCTGGCCGCACAGCTGAAAAAGCATGCAGAAAGTGTCGTCTTCAATTTTACGGAGCAGTGAATTTTGTAGTAAATATTTATTAGCTTCTTAGTAAATACAATTAAATTTCTGGCTGAGCTTTGCATGGCTTTCATTAGAATGAGCTAAGGTTTACTTTCAAGTCTAAGGAGATACAATAGAGTAAAATGGGGTAGGCATTAAAGTGCAAATGAAAATTGGTGGCGATTAAAGCAGGAAAATGCTGTCTTCCTGGCTCTGAGCAGCAAAAGGCTCTGTCAGGAGCCAGGGCTCAGGCCCACGTCCTGTTCCTTCTCTGCCCTCTAGATGGGTATCATCATCTCTCCCAGCACAGGTGTCAGAAAAACCTTAGCTCCTTCCCCAGGGGCTGGGGGATGCGAGTACCCACTAAGGGCTGGGCCTGTCCATTCCTGCCCCTTTGTCATCGTGACCAATTCAGAGAAGGCCTTTGACCAAGGTCCTATAGTCACCACACAGTACAGCCCAGATCAGAGTTCCAACTCCCACCTCCCTCTCCAGTGCTCAGGACACTCTGATGCCACCCACTAACCTCTTAAATAAGGGTGCGCTTTCATTTTGTCAAAATGACTTCCACCCAGAGATCCCATTCCCAGGTACCTGCCCTAGAAGAATGCAAACACCTGTCCACACAAAAACATGTACACATGGTCAGGCATGGTGGCCCATGCCTGTAATCCCAGTACTTTGGGAGGCTGAGGTGGGCAGATCACGAGGTCAGGAGATGGAGACCATCCTGGCTAACATGGTGAAAATCCGTCTCTACTAAAAATACAAAAATTAGCTGGG
>NW_026652291.1:2831180-2878133 GCF_009828535.3 Hylobates moloch
GAGGGAAGGAAGGAGGGAGGGAGGGAGGGAAGGAAGGAGGGAGGGAGGGAGGGACGGAAGGAAGGAGGGAGGGAGGGAGGGAGGCAGGCTGATGCCACCAAGGGGCCAATCTGGTGAGCCTAGAGCCAAGAATCCTTCCTTGGAAAAGGCCACACTTTCCTTACCACGCAAGCCATTTGTGTCAGGTTTCATACTTGTAGCTGAAATGGTCTTAGGCGACACAGTGGGCGAGATGCAGGGAATGCCTAGCGGGGTTTTGCTGAGGTGGGGTATCTAAGCAGCATAGGGATACAGGTAGGCATACTTTCCGAGTAGGAGTCTAACTAAGGCGTTTGGTTGTTTACTCTTGGGAACCCAGCCTATTTTAGTGCCTCGGACTCTTCTCAAAGGTGCCCCAAGAACCCTCGAGAGTCCCGAGTTAGTGTCACATCCTTCTCTCTGGCCCAGACACCCAGGGCAGGGGGCCTAAGGAGAGTGGGTCTGGGAGAAAGGCCTATGAGGAGCTGGGTCGTGTGCAGCTTGGGGCTTCTGTAGCACATCCTGGGAAGACCCCAGAGAGATGCAGGGCTGCCGGGGGAGCTCAAGGGTGGGGGCCTTTCGGGTGAGGGCAGGGAACCTGAACAGGGATTAAAAATCTCACCCCCGTGAGACCCTCATGGGGCATTCCTTTCCAACAGGACGCAGCGTCCTGGCCAGGGCCTGGTGGGTCCTCAGGGCCCTGAGCTTCCCTCAGTTTCCATGAGCCTGAGCACCTTGGAGGAGGGAAGAGTGAATCAGGGGAATGGAAATCAAGCCCCGTGGCATGCACAGCCAGTGACCATATGCATCATTTAATTTGGGGTTGCAAAAATAACTCAGCCTCTCCCCTGGGGTGCTGGAATTCCCCAGTCTTCGAGTGGGGTTAACTCTAGTAAGAGTGAAATTCAGCCAGGTTGGCGGAGGACAGTTTCCAAGTCTCCTCGGGCCGCCTCTCGGAGTCTGGTACTGTGTCCAGCCTGCCTCCGTTCTCATTGTCAATGGCCATTGTTGGAATTGCTCCTTCCCGTGACTTCACCTGGGGAGTGGCCTCACCCTTGAACTCAGGGCCCCAGACGAGGAAATGAAGCCTCTAACACAGCACAGCCACCACTTTCTGCCCACTCACGCTCCAAGTTCACGGTCCTCCAGGCCTGGCTGCTGCTCTGCACCTCCAGCAGAGACTTATAAAGATTTCATGGCCAAGGACTGTAATGAGCCCCAGGTTATTAAGATCCCATTTCTCTTTGAAAATATCTCATGAAGTATTCTCTTAAATAATTAAAACTAAATTCCACCTATCCAAATACATGAAAAAGGGTGTTTGGCTCTGTCGTGTCCTTGAGTGACTCTTCGGGGCCACCAGCTCCTTTCCGTGCTCCCCACCACCAGATGGATTTCCAAGTGCTGGGCTTTCCAAATGCATTTTCTTCCTCTCTTAGGCCAGTGTTGTTGACAGTGACAAGGGCCAGTTTACGACCTTCCCGGTATATCCCCATCCTGCTGATACAAAGGTAAAAAAAAAAATCACACAGACATCAGACGCTGACACCAATAGGCCCATCCCAAAATAAGGATTTATATATATTCCAAGAATGCAACTTCATCTATACTTAGGATGGGGAACTTGGCCCCGCTGGATGACAGTGAGCTCATCACCTCCAAAAGCCGGAGTTTGGAGCAGGACTCAGCCAGCATGTCTGCGGAGTGTCCTGCCAAGGTCCTCCAAGTGGGTCCCTTTGTGGCCACTGCTGTCTTGTGGTGAGAGTGGAAATGTCCTGTGGGGTGAGGTTGTTGTGATGGACAACAGAGAGAAGGGAAGAAAGTCCGGGCTGGCAGAATCAATTCAGTGTTCTCTTTCCGGCACATTCTGAGGCATAGATAGATATTACGTCTTCCATTCACCCTGGTGGGGTTGGTTCCAAACATCTCTTAACGAGAGTCTTATTCGAGTGCTGGGTTGCAGTGGCTCACACCCGTAATCCCAGCACTTTTGGAGGCTGAAGCAAGTGAATCACTTGAGTCCAGGAGTTCAAGACCAGCCTGGGTAACATGGCAAAACCCCGTCTCTACAAATAATATGAAAATTAGCCAGGTGTGGTGGCGTGTGCCTAGTTTCAGCTACTCGAGAGGCTGAGGCAGGAGGATCTCTTGAGAACAGGACGTCAAGGTTGCAGTGATCACACCACTGCACTCCAGCCTGGTGACACAGCAAGACCTTGTCTCAAAAAAGAAAAAAACAAAAAGAGTCTCATTTACATCTGAATGTCACTCATTCTACAGTTATTGGTGTCCTACTTGATGCCAGGCAGGGCAGTGGGTGGGCACAGCGTAGGGATCTTTGCACATCTCAGTGACAAACATGCACTGATACGATCCAAATTGCACCGTTAATGAGCAACTGCATTCAACACTTACGAGGAAGAGCAGGAGGAGGACTGCAAAAGGCAGCCTTGTAAGGTTACACAGGCGGTGCACTGCACAAGGGGCAGCCTTGTAAGGTTACACAGGCGGTGCACTGCACAAGGGGCAGCCTTGTGAGGTTACACAGGCGGTGCACTGCACAAGGGGCAGCCTTGTAAGGTTACACAGGTGGTGCACTGCACAAGGGGCAGCCTTGTAAGGTTACACAGGTGGGACACTGCACAGGGCAGACATCTGGCCGGGCGCGGTGGCTCACGCTTGTAATCCCAGCACTTTGGGAGGCCGAGGCGGGCGGATCACGAGGTCAGGAGATCGAGACCACGGTGAAACCCCGTCTCTACTAAAAATACAAAAAAAAAAAATTAGCCGGGCGTAGTGGCGGGCGCCTGTAGTCCCAGCTACTTGGAGAGGCTGAGGCAGGAGAATGGCGTGAACCCGGGAGGTGGAGCTTGCAGTGAGCCGAGATCGCGCCACTGCACTCCAGCCTGGGCGACAGAGCGAGACTCCGTCTCAAAAAAAAACAAAAAACAAAAAACAAAAAACAAAAAACAAAAAACAGGGCAGACATCTTAGCCTGTGTACAGTAAAGACCTGTGTTCTAACTAATCAGTATGTCACGGCTGCCTTCTGTCACATGGAGCAAAGCATCCTGAGAACGGGAGTGCCCAATTTAATTCCCTCCCCAGGGCCATGGGGGCCGGTAAGGCCCGAGCTGCATTTGTTGAATGGGAGGTTCCAGGTGACCTCAGACAAAGTAATTCCCCTGGCGTGCGGGGCCAGAGTCCTCACGCAGCAGGTGGACTGTTCCTAGCAAGTGAGGGGGTGAGGCAGTCATCAGGCATCTGGGAAAGACTAGGGGGAAGGGAAGGGGTGCCCTGCAGTGGAGCAGATGGGGGCCCAGGGAGGACCCAGGGCAGGGTGGAGGCAGGGAGGGTCCCCGTGGACTGAGTCCAGTGCAAGAGTCCCTCTGGTGCTGAGGCCATGGCACTCAACCCTGGTCGAATCAGGGAGGAAACGACTCTGCCAAGAGCCCGAGGTTTCTGGGGAAGGAATCAGGGCCTCCCAGGCTGCCTTGGCGCCCGCACAGGCCAAGAGCCCACAGCCGAGCTGCAGCCCTGGCCCAAAACAGCTCCGGGCCCACCAGATGCTCCGTCACACCCCAGGAGAACCGTGGCCCGGCAGCCAGTCCTGAGAAACACGCTTAGGAAAGCAGTATTATGAGGACAGAAGTTTTGTCCGTGGGTTTCAATAAAGTTATTTTCATTTTAAATTGGGGGAGAAAACCATGCATGGTCACTGTGTTGGCCCTGGATGAAGAGGGATTGCTCCCCCTGCCCTGGGTGTGTGCTCATCCCCGCCTCCCACCCGCTGGCCCCTTAGGGGCACCCCAGCTCCCTCCCACCCCAGTTCCCACCTCTATACAAGGAGGGCCTAGGCCTGCCCAGGCGGCCGGTCCCAGGATTCAGACTCTCGCAGGGAAGGGGAAGGGGGTGTGGAAGGACACGGGAGCCCTGTGCGAGGGCCCTAAGGGAAGCGCAGCGGTGCCTTATGATGATGGCTGTTATTGGCTTCCCTGGACAGGCTGCCCCCACCCCATGCTCACTCCTGCCTGCGGGGCACACACCCCATGGTGATCTTGCTGAATCCTCACTGCAGCCCCACAGGGCAGGGCCCATCATCTCTGTTTTAGAGATGGGAGCCCTGAGGCCCAGAGAGGAGAAGTCACTTGCCCAGGGCCACACAGCTCTGGGCCAGTGCTGGCATCTGAGCCACCCTCGGGGGCCTCCAGCAACCACAGGCAAAACTGTGCCCTCCGGATCACCTGAGGTCAGGAGTTCAAGACCAGCCTGGACAACATGGCGGAATGCCATCTCTACTAAAAATTACAAAAATTAGCCAGGCATGGTGGCCGGCGCCTGTAATCCCAGCTACTCGGGAGGCTGAGGCAGGAGAATCGCTTGAGCCCGGGAGGCAGAGGTTGCAGTGAGCCAAGATCGTGCCACTGCACTCCAGCCTGGGCAACAGAGTGAGACTCCATCTCAAACAAACAAACAAACAAACAAACAAACAAACAAACAAAACTGCGCCCTCCGCCTCCCGCCTCCTGCAGCACCAGGGCTCAGTTCCAGGACATGAGCTCGCCGCCCTAGCAAGCACTCACACAGCACAGTGCAAACTTTCTCGGCTTCCTGTTACAACCCTATAACTTGCTCCAGGGGCCTCAGGCCCCACCCCCTGACCATCCCCAGCCCGGGTTTCTCTTCCCCCCCCCCCCCGTCCAGAGGGGGCTCTGTCCCCATCGTGCAGGCTTTGCCGGCGGGTGCTGCGTTCTGCACAGGCCACGCAGGAGGCTCTCTGCAGGCCTCGCCACACTGTTCCGAGTGCTGGAAGGGTTGTGTCTGCAGGCCCCGCCATGCCGCTCCGGGTGCTGGAAGGGTTGTGCTGCCTTTACTTCCTGGGCCTCTTGTGCCTGCAGACCTCCTGTCACATCGGCCACTGAGGCCCGATCCCTGTTGCCTCCTTTTCCAGATGCCATGGGGTTTGAAGAACTCGCAGAGCTGGCCCTGAGCCCAGGTCTGACTGCTCTCCGCCTCCCTATCCTGCACCCCAATTTCTGCGCAGCCATGACAGACAGTGCCAGACAGAGCCAGGTACTGTGTCAGGCCCACACCAGCCCAGGGGTGGAACTGACCCCCAAGCTCCCTGGTTTCTCTGCAGCCAGCAAGGACCCTTTGCAGTGGAAAGTGCTGGAGTGTTGTCACCCCCAAGGCAACCCTCAACCCTGGGTCAAGAGTCCCTGGATAAACACCCAGTGCCGGCTGTCCTCAGGCGCATGACACTTGATTTCATATGGTCCCCAGGGGGGACTGAGCCCTGGGTTCCCACAGAGGTGACCAGCTCCATCCCCCAACCTGCAGTGGCCCCAGCCATCCTCCCCACAGGAGACCCCCCGGGAACATCTCCCAGAAAAACCGCCTGTGCCCAGCTTCTGGCCCTGCCTCTGCTCTTCAGGGCGCAGGATGGGCCCCGCGGCTTCTGTGAGCTTCCCACCTGGACCAGGGTGTAAGAACAGACTGCACACCACCTCGGGAATCTTTAGAACCCACCTCTGTCATAGCCTGTGAACCCAGGGGACTGGGCCCCAGCACCCCGCACCGGGCTCGGCACACAGGAAGGACTCAGCACGCACCGAGGAAGGGACATCAGTGAGGTGAGAAATGTCGCCGCGCTGAGCTGCGCTCATAACCAGTGGATTCCTGGTGTATTATTATTTGTTGATTGTTGATGTAATTTTTCTTGATTTGCTGATTGTTATTTGTTGATTCTGGATTTGCACAGCCACAAATATTCAGATATCTCAAACCCCGCTCCCTGCTGCTTCTTGCTAATTCAAGCAAAACCAGAATGGTGAGCCTGTGTGCGCACGGTGCCTCCCTGGCGCCATGTGAGCCAATAATGGATGGAAGAGGCCCTGCCCCCACCTGCTCTGGGCAAACAAACAGAACAATTAGCCAGAAAGAGTTCGCCAGGCGGGAGGGTCAGCTGCGGCAGCTATGTCCGTTCTGACTAGCTCCCAGAACATTCCAAAGCCAAGGCACCATGATTAGGGGGCCCCCTCCACGCAGGCGCCACCGAGGCTGCAGGGACCGAGGCCGCAGGGACTGAGGCCACAGGGACAGGCACTGATGGCAGCCACAGGCCACTGCCCTTGCCCCCTCTCCAGGGACTCAGCCCCCGGGATTAGCCCCCAAGATGCTGCCTGGACTGTCTCAGTGAACAGTGAAAAGGTAACGCAAAACAGGAACGCCAAGAGCTGCCCCCGCACAGGCTCGCTGCTCAAAGCTGGCCAGGCTGCTGTCACGCAGGGAGGTGTGGGATGCCTGGCAGTGGCCCCCTGCTCCCCTAGGATGGCAGTGGTGGCTGTGTGGGAACACGTATAGCTTGTGTGCAGAGCCCTGCTTCTCAGCACACCGATTCCTGCAGGTAGGACTTGCCTTGATTGTCGCCCCCAAGCATGGCCTGGTCCACACCGCACAGCTGGACCCAAGCATCCGGCTCTGGGGAGAAGCAGCTGAAGGGGCTGGGAACGCAGCACCAGTCTCTGCTGCAGGAGAGGGCAGGTGCTGCACGAAGTTTCAGGGACCCTCCTCCAGGCCTTGCGGGGCGTGTGACAGCCGCGGTCCCGGCTGTGCTGGGGAGGAGAGGCTTCCAGGGCCAGAGAGGCTGGGAGAGGTGTTTACAGGAGCCGAAAGTGCTAAAAATAGCGGGGGCCTTGCCCCTGAAGCCACTCCACCTGACCACCCGGCAGGTGCTGGGACAGGAATAGGCAACCAGACCCCAGAGGGACAGGCATAGGGCAACCCCCTCTCAAGGGTGGGGGTTTGCCTATTGGGAGCAGAGGATAAGCTAAGCAGAGGGCCCGGGCCCCTGGAGCTCTGGAGCTGAGCTGCAGGAGGAGTGAGGACGGGAGCCCCAGTTCTGATGGCAGCTGGGAAGCAGGCCCCAAACAACCAAGGGTCAAGCCACATGGACTCAAGGGCCCACAGAGGTCCCAGAGCCCCAGTGGACTTCAGAGCCAGAACAAGTGGTCCCCGGGCCACACACAGGCTGCGTGTCAGGTTCCCTCCCGCACCTCTCAGGCGTAGCCTCCTCTCTCACACCGTGGGTGCCATGCAGCCCTCCCAGGGTGACGGGAAGGTGTGTGCTGCAGACAGCAGGTGGCTGGACCTGGAGCCTGGCTCAGGGGGTCAACAGAGGACTAGCCCCTGTGGCCAATGTTTCCGGGGCAGGGACAGCAGTGTGAAGGGAGTTGAAAGGTAGATAAGGCCAGGCACTGTGGCTTGAACCTGTAATCCCACCACTTTGGGAGGCCGAGGCGGGCGGATCACAAGGTCAGGAGTTCAAGACCAGCCTGGCCAACATGGTGAAACCTCGTCTCTACTAAAAATACAAAAATTGGCTTGGTGTGGTGGCACACACCTGTAGTCCCAGCTACTCAGGAGGCTGAGGCAGGAGAATCTCTTGAACCCAGGAGGTGGAGGTTGCAGTGAGCCGAGATTGTGCCACTGCACTCCAGCCTGGGCAACCGATTGAGATCTTGTCTCAAAAACAGAAAAAAAAAAAAAAAAAAAGAAAGTTGGACGAGAGTTGGGCGACGTGTTTGGGTGAGGCTAGTCATGAGTGTTCTGTCCCAGGTCACAGAGGGGACAGAGTCTGGGACCCCTTTCCAGGCCCCCCAGGCACAGCCGGTGTCCCTGGACAGCTGATAAGAATAGGCCTCTGCATGCTGGTTTTTCAGTCCAAAACATCTTGGAAGTGACACGCTCTGCAAGCTAAAACGGCTCAGTCACCAAAATACAGCAGCCAGGGCGCCAGACAGCCAGTGTAGCGGGCCGGGCCACACTCTTGAACGTAGAGCTCATGTTTTCAAAATATCACATCTTATGACCATTCCTAGCATGGCCACAAGAGCAAGAGTGGGGGTGGGGATTGGCCTTCCATTGTCTTCGCAAGTGCGAGCAGCGGCCCCAGGTCTGCAGTCAGAGTCCCGCAACACCAGGCACCTGGGAACCAGGCACAGGCAGACGGTCTGGGGCTAGGGCTGCGCCATGCACATCACCAGAAGGTGCAGATTTGGGAGCAGGAGAACCCCACATGCCCTCTCAAGAAGCTGACCCACAGGCTAATTTGCTATCCCCAAGAAGCCATTCTCTCTCCAGGGCATCAGGCATCCACTGAGCACAAACCGCGGCATCACACGCATCAGCATTCATGCGCGAGGGCCGCTGCAGGTGAGAAACTCCTTGCGCTGGCAAAGCTGCCCATGGGCGGAAGCACAGCCAGCAGGCGTGGGACTCCCTGCGCACCAGCCCCTGGCTAGGCATGGAGGAGGCAGACAGGATGGAGGAGAGGAGAGGGGAGGGGAGGGGGGGAGGGAGGAGGGGAGGAGGAGGAGGAAGGAAGAAGGAAGGAGGAGGGAAGGAGGAGGGAGGAGGAGGAGGAGGGAGGAGGGGCACGTCCACGCGCCCAGGGACGCACATATACACACGTGTACATATACACATACACACATATATACACACATACACATATACATATACACACATATATACATACAAATAGACACACACACACGCACACACGTCCTGGATGCCTCCACAGTCACTCCTGCTAGTTCGTGCACCCGAGGAAACTCCACGTACACACCGAGCAGGCAGCTTCCTGGGGCCTGTGTTCGCGGTGTAGGCCTCATATCACCCGGCCGTAGAGACAACCCCGAGAGTCAGCCCAGGAAATGGTGGGGAGGACGAGTATCTCCTGCTGACATCAGGCTCAGAGGCGGAACCCCGACCTGCCCCACCCGTGCCTGGCCCTCCAGAGCAGACCTCCTCCCCCAGCCCAGAAGCAGGCTCCCTGGACCATGAGTCTCTGCCCGGCTCTTCCTGCAGGGACTCAGAGTGACCCGGGTGGCCCTGGCCATGCGGAGACAGGCACTGGGACCACCCCTGCTCCTTCCCTCCAAGCCCTGGCTCAGCCTGCTTCCCCTGCTTCCCAGACACCGTCGCCTCCACCCTGCCTGGTCTGACCATCTTGACCTTTTAATCGGAGGGTCTGTTTCACCCACATGGGATTTCGGCTGGAGTTAAGGCAGACTGGGGTCTGCCATGTTACTATTGATTTTGTCTCATCTCTTGGTTTGTCTATTGCTCATTTCCTGCCTTCTTTTGTGTTAATACAGTATTTTTTAGTATTCCACAATTTCCCTATTGGATTTCCGGCTACATGTGTTTGCATTATTGTTTTTTAGCGATGGCACTGGAGATGAAAATGTGCATTTTAACTAGTCTCAGACTTCTCAGAATTAGAATTGAATTACTTCAAGTCAAATAGAGCAGTAGAGTATTTCCACCCGCGCCATCGCCAGGGCTGCTGCGGGCATCTACCACGTCTACTTACTATACACACAAAATAAAGCATTCTCAGTTTCGCTTTAAATAGTAAAGTCAGGGCTGGGCACAGCGGCTCACGCCTGTAATGCCAGCTCTTTGGGAGGCTGAGGTGGGAGGACTGCTTGAGCCCAGGAATTTGAGACCAGCCTGGGCAACAGGTGAGACCCTGTCTCTACTAAAAATAAAAGAATTGGCCGGGCACAGTGGCTCACGCCTGTAATCCCAGCCCTTTGAGAGGCCGAGGCAGGCGGATCACGAGGTCAGGAAATCAAGACCATCCTGGCTAACACGGTGAAACCCCATCTCTAAAAAATACAAAAAATTATCCGGGCGTTGTGGTGGGCACCTGTAGTCCCAGCTACTTGGCAGACTGAGGCAGGAGAATCAATCACTTGAACCCGGGAGGTGGAGGTTGCGGTGAGCTGAGATTGCACCACTGCACTCCAGCCTGGGCAACAGATTGCGACTCCGTCTCAAAATAATAATAATAATAATAATAATAATAATAATAATAATAATAATTATGACTAGCCTGGCCAACATAGTAAAACCCCATCTCCACTATTTATTTATTTATTTATTTTTAAGACAGAGTCTCTCTCTGTTGACCAGGCTGGAGTGCAGTGGTGCAATCTCAGTTCACTGCAACCTCCAAGTTCAAGTGATTCTCCTGCCTCAGCCTCCCAAGTAGCTGGGATTACAGGTGTGCACCACCACACCTGGCTAATTTTTGTATTATTAGTAGAGACGGGGTTTCACCATGTTGGCCAGGCTGGTCTCAAACTCCTGACCTCAAGTGATGTGCCCACCTCGGCCTCCCACAGTGCTGGGGTTACAGGCATGAGCTACCACGCCTGGCCTACTTATTTTTTGAGACAGTCTAACTCTGTTGCCCAGGCTGGAGTGCAGTGGTATAATCTCAGCTCACTGCAACCTCTGCCTCCTGGGTTCAAGCGATTCTCCTGCCTCAGCCCCCTGAGTAGCTGGGATTACAGGCGCCCACCACCATGCTCAGCTAATTTTTTTGTATTTTTAGTAGTTTCACCATGTTAGCCAGGCTGGCCTTGAACTCCTGACCTCAAGTAATCCACCTGCCTTGGCCTCCCAAAGTGATGGGATTACAGGCATGAGCCACCACGCCCAGCCTCATCTCTATTAAAAATACAAAAATTAGCCAGACATGGTGGTGGGTGCCTGTAGTCCCAGCTACTCAGGAGGCTAAGGCAGGAGAATCACTTGAACCCGGGAGGTAGAGGCTGCAGTGAACTGAGACTGCACCATTGCACTCCAGCCTGGGTGATAGAGCGAGACTACATCTCAAAAAAAATAAAAATAAAAATAAAAAAATAAAAGAATTAGCTGGGTGTGGCTGGGCGCGGTGGCTCATGCCTGTAATCCCAGCACTTTGGGAGGCCGAGGCGGGCGGATCACGAGGTCAGGAAATCAAGACCATCCTGGCTAACACGGTGAAGCCCTGTCTCTACTAAAATTAAAAAAATAAAAAAAATTAGCCGGGCGTGGTGGCAGGCGCCTGTAGTCCCAGCTACCTGGGAGGAGGCTGAGGCAGGAGAATGGTGTAAACCTGGGAGGCAGAGCTTGCAGTGAGCCAAGATCGCACCACTGCACTCCAGCCTGGGTGACAGAGCGAGACTCCGTGTCAAAAACAAACAAACAAACAAAAAAACAAAGAATTAGCTGGGCGTGATGGCATGCACCTGTAGCCCCAGCTATTGGAGGCTGAGGCAGGATGATCGTTTAAGCCCAGGAATTTGAGGCTGCAGTCAGCTATGATTGCGTCACTGCACTCCAGCCTGGGCAACAGACTGAAACATTATTTCTTAAAGAAAATAATGATAACAAGGCCAGGCGCGGTGGCTCACGCCTGTAATCCCAGCACTTTGGGAGGCCAAGGCGGGTGGATCATGAGGTCAGGAGATCACGAGACCATCCTGGCTAACACGGTGAAACCCTGTCTCTACTAAAAATATAAAAAATTAGCCGGGTGCGGTGGCGGGCGCCTGTAGTCCCAACTACTTGGGAGGCTGAGGCAGGAGAATGGTATGAACCCGGGAGGCGGAAGTTGCAGTGAGCGGAGTTCACGCCACTACACTCTAGCCTGGGCGACAGAGCAGAGCGAGACCCCGTCTCAAAAAAAAAAAAAAAAGAAAGAAAATAATGATAACAAATAAATAAATGGTAATTTTTTTTTTTTTGAGACAGAGTCTCGTTCTGTCACCCAGGCTGGAGGGCAGTGGTGCGATCATAGCTCACTGCAGCTTCAAACTCCCAGGCTCAAGAAATTCTCCTGCCTTGGCCTCACAAAATGCTGGGTTGCCACCAGCCTCCCATCTGGTTTTTTATTAATATGTCTACCCACATATGTACCCTTCTGTTGCTATCCATTTCTGTCTGTAGAACTGAGATGCCATCTAGGGTCATTTCCACTCACCCCAAATTTGCTTTGCCATTTCTTTTTTTTTTTTTTCTTTTTTTCTTCTTTTTGAGATGGAGTCTCGCTCTGTCGCCCAGGCTGGAGTGCAGTGACGCGATCTCCGCTCACTGCCAGCTCATGTATAGTTTTGTGGTCAGCCAGAGATTTAGCAAAGCTTATATGCTGATTTTGGGTCTCATCCCTTCTGCGATTCTCTCACATCAGAGTTTCCGCCAGTTTTTCTTCCAGCTCTGTATATTAGAGAAAACAATGGGCAAGATATATGACAAGATAAAAATATTTCAGTGGAGACTTAGAGTCTGTAAAAGGCCATTCTAGGACAGGAGTGCTGGCTCATGCCTGTAATCCCAGCACTTTGGGAGGCCAAAGTGGGCAGATCACAAGGCCAGGAGTTCGAGACCAGCCTGCCCAATACAGTGAAGCCCCACCTCTACTACAAATACAAAAATTAGCCAGACATGGTGACGGGCACCTGTAATCCCAACTACTTGGGAGGCTGAGGCAGGAGAATCACTTGAAACTGGGAAATGGAGGCTGCAAAGTGAGCTGAGATCAAGTCACTGCACTCCAGCCTGGGCAACAAGAGTGAAACTCTGTCTTGAAAAAAATAAAAATAAATAAATGAAAGGTCATTCTAGTACTGCAATATAAAACATCTGAAATTGAGAACTAATTGCATGGGTTTGATAGCAACCAGGACATAGAGATGGTAGAATTAGGGAACTCAAAGACAGGTCAGTATAAGATACCCAATCTGAAGCACAGAGAGAAAAATACTGGAGAAAACAAAAAATGAGCATCAGAGACATGTGTAGAATGTATAGCTGCAGCCCCTGAAGGTGACGAAAGACAGAAAGGGACATAGCAGTAGTTAAAGCAACAATGACCATGTATTTTTGAAGCCTGATTAAATATATCAACTTGCCGGGCACGGTGGCTCATACCTGTAATCCCAGCACTTTGGGAGGCCAAGGCGGGTGGATCCGCTGAGGTCAGGAGTTCAAGACCAGCCTGGCCAACATGGTGAAAACCTGTCTCTACAAAAAAAAAAGAAAAAAAAAAATTAGCCAGGCATGCTGGTGGGTGCCTGTAATCCCAGGTACACAGGAGGCTGAGGCAGGAGAGTTGCTTGAACCCGGCGGGCGGAGGTTGCAGTGAGCCAAGATCATGCCATTGCACTCCAGCCTGGGCAACAGAGTGAGATTCCATCTCAAAATAAATAAATAAATATACCAACTCAGCTGGATGCAGCGACTCATGCCTGTAATCCCAGAACTTTGGGAGGTCAAGGCAGGTGGATCTCTTGAGCCCAGGAGTTCAACACCAGCCTGAGAAACATGGTAAAACACTGTCTCTACAAAAAATTTAAAAATTAGCTGAGCATGGTGGCACGTGCCTCTAGTCCCAGCTATTTGGGAGGCTGAGATGGGAGGATCACTTGAGCCCAGGAGATGAGGCTGCAGTGACCCCTGATTGTGCCACTACCCTCCAGTCTGGGTGATGAAGCAAGACCCTATCTCTCTAAAAAATAATAATAAATGAAAGGCACCAACTCACAGAGTTGAGCAGCTCAATGAACCCCCCAGGAGCATAATGAAGCAGAACAAATGCAAAACCACATCCAGGCAATCATCATCAACTAGATGAAAGCCCTAGATAAAGAAAAAAAAATTTAAAACAGCCAGAGAAAACAAGAATGTTGGCCGGGCATGGTGGCTCACGCCTGTGATCCCAGCACTTTGGGAGGTCAGGAGTTTACCAGCCTGACCAACATGGTGAAACCCCGTCTCTACTAAAAATACAAAAATTAGCTGGGTATGGTGGCGTGTGCCTGTAATCCCAGCTACTCAGGAGGCTGAGGCAGGAGAATTGCTTGAACTCAGGAGGTGGAGTTTGCAGTGAGCCAAGATTGCACCACCGCACTCCAGCCTGGGCAACAGAGCAAGACTCTGTCTCAGAAAAAAAAAAAAAAAAAGTAATGTTATTTTCAGAGAAGTAAAATGGTTGTGTGTTGACTTTTGCTTAAAACTATGGAAGCTAGAAGACAGTGGAATTACATCCTTAATGTGCTAGAAGACAAAAATAAAACCCTAATATTTTACAAACAGAAAAATCATCCATCAAATATAAATGCAAAATAATGATGACTTTAGTTTTTTTTTGTTTGTTTGTTTTTTGAGATAGAGTCTTGCTCTGTTGCCTATGCTGGAGTGCAATGGCGCGATCTCTGCTCACTGCAACCTCCGCCTCCCGGGTTCAAGCGATTCCTTTGCCTCAGCCTCCTGAGTAGCTGGGATTACAGGCACCTGCCACCATGCCCGGCTTATTTTTGTATTTTTAGTAGAGACGGGGTTTCACCATGTTGGCCAGGCTGGTCTGAAACTCCTGACCTCAGGTGATCCACCTGCCTCAACCTCTCAAAGTGCTGGGATTACAGACGTGAGCCACTGCACCCAGCCAGATTTTTTTTTAAAGGAAAGAATTTACCAACAGCAGACATGCGCTGAAAAAAGTACTTAAGAAGTTCTTGGGTCAGGCACAGTGGCTCATACTTGTACTGCCAGCACTTTGGGAGGCCGAGGTGGGAGGACAATTTGAGGCCAGGAGTTTCAGACTAGCCCTGGCAATGTAGCAAGACCTTGTCTCTACAAAAAAAAGTTGAAAATTTAGCTGGGCTGGCCAGGCATGGCGGCTCATGCCTGTAATCCCAGTTGCTTGGGAGGCTGAGGTGAGAGAATCACTTGAACCCAGGAGATGGAGGTTGCAGTGAGCAGAGATTGTGCCACTACACTCTTGAGCTCAGGAGTTCAATACCAGCCTGGACAACATGGCAAAATCCTGTCTCTACAAAAAAAAAATTAAAAGAAAAAAAACTAGCCAGGTGTGATTTGTGCCTGTAAGTCTCAGCTACTTGGGAGGCAGAGGTGGGAGGACTGCTTGAACCTAGGAGGTTGAGGCTGCAGTGAAGCGTGATTACACCACTGCACTCCAACCTGGGCAACAAAGCAAGACCCTGTTTCACACACGAAAAATTTAAAACTTAGCCAGTCCTGGTGGCATGCGCCTGTACTTCCAGCTACTCATAGCAGGGTTAGCAGGGAAACTGAAGTGGGAGGATCACTTGAGCCGGGAGGTCGAGGCTGTAGTGAACCATGATCACACCACTGCACTCCAGCCTGGGCAATACAGTGAGACCCTGTCTCAAATAAAACTTTAGTCTGGGCGCTGGTGGTTCACGCCTATAATCCCAGCACTTTGGGAGACCGAGGCAGGCGGATCACGAGGTCAAGAGATAAGAGACCATTCTGGCCAACATGGTGAAGCCCCATCTCTACTAAAAATACAAAAATTAGCCAGGTGTGGTGGCGGGTGCCTGTAGTCCCAGTTACTCGGGAGGCTGAGGCAGGAGAATGGCGTGAACCTGGGAGGCAGAGGTTGCAGTGAGCTGAGATCACGCCACTGCACTCCAGCCTGGCGACAGAGAGACTCCATCTCAAAAGAAAAAAAAAATTAAAAAAACTATCATTATTAATTTTTGTATTCTTATCTTTGCTGTTTTGATCAATGTCCTTTTTATAATGGCATGTTAGGCCAGCAGGAGGCCCTTTATAAAGTTTGGCTCCCAAGTCCTTCGGACGTGACCCCATTATTCTGGGTGCTTCTTTGGTCTCTGGCACCAGATTCCCAGGCTCCCCTTGTATACTTCCTTCCTCCCATAGCGAAATCCAGTCACTTCTCCAAAGAACCTGTTTCCTTTCCGTGGGAAATGGCATTCAGAGACCACGATCCGGCTTTGGGGTGGGGAGGTGGAAAGGTGCAGGTCACAGTGCCTCTGCCAGCCTCTGCCTTCATGCGGCACATCCAGGGCCTACCTTCCCACTGTTGAAAGCCTTGGACCACCACTGAGTGGTAAAACTTGGCTCGTGGATGAGTCACGACCCCTAGCAGGGTGGGCTTGGCATCTCTGGAAGTCAGATCACTCACCGACAAAGCCTTCCTGGACTCCACACAGGAGGGAGTCTCTGGGCTAGGGTGGGGTGAGGCCTGGGGTTACCCCCTGGCCCATCCCAGCACCCCAGGCTTGAATGGTGGCACAGTTCAGCCAACTAATCCAATCACAGGAAACCTGCCGCTACCTTCCCTGCGTGGATGTTTCCATTTCTCTGTCTCCCGACTGGAATTCGGGGTCCTTCAGGGCCAGAACTTTGTCTGTCTTGCTCATCACCTGCCCAAAGCTACATTGCAGGGGCTCAAGAAATGCTTTTGCTGACAAATGCCTCAAAGGCACGGTTTCCTTTTACCAAGAAGGGGCTCAACAACTGGAAGGACTCACACTGCAGAGCAGGGGTTGGAACCTGCCTCAGGCTGGCTGCCCCCAAGGCATCCCCACCCCACCTTGCTGGGTCCCAGGAAGGCCTAAGGGCAGTGCAGAGCATGCAGCTCCGGGCACTTTGCTGGGACAGGCCTGCAGGGACACGGGCCCTACTGGCTACTCCCAGAAAGGCTGGGAACCTCCCCCAGCCCCATCTGCCCCGCACCCCATCCCAGTTCAACTGATGTGGGAGGCAGCTGTGGATCTACCTGCCATTTAGTTGGGGACGCAGCTGAGTGGACACCTCCTCACCAGGGCATCCAAAGGGATAGGGCACGTACCTGGTTCTTGCCGGCCCCACTCAAATGGAGAAACAGAATACCAGGGGCAGGAGGGGCTTGCCTCATGGCACAGTGATTCAGGGACAGAATCCAAGCCCCTGATTCCTAGCCAGGCAAGATTCGGCTTCACAGAGCTGGAAGGTGATGCAGCCCAATGTAGGCTGGGGCGGGAAGGCCCGGAGAATGTGGCCAGAGGAATGAGGGGTGGGGAGCGGGGAACACATTTCAATTCTGAATCTCCTTCATGAATAAGGCAATCAATCAAGAGGACCGAGGCTTAGCAGCCTGGAGAGCCGTGGAGAGGACAGCTGCCAAGAAAGGCCTGGCAGCCACGTCCACGCCTCACTAAATGTGTTCAGTCCACTCCGTGCAGGGGTCCTGAGGCCTGGCTCAGGATAGCAGAGGTGAGGCTCCAAGGAGCTGCGAGGTTCTCTGCAGGAAGGTGTTGCACCGGGGGCCCTGCGCCTTCAGCCCCAGAGAGCCAGAGGAGGTGGCATCCCGGCTTCCGAGGTAGGAGCTCACACTCACCCGTGTGCTCACCAGGCAGGCTCTAGCATCCTCCACGAAGGCATCTGTGGCCTGCCACTAAGGGCTGTGCCTGCACACACCCAAGGACTCTGACGCCCGGGTGCCCAGCCCTTTCTGCAGCCTGAAATTTGCCACAAATTCCCCGAGTCCCACTCCTCTCCAACCATCTCAGTTATCTGTTGCCGTGGCAACTTGCTCCAGAACTTGGTGGCTGAAAACACAGGCCATTTTACTTGCTCACATCTTGTGGGTGAGCAGTTGGAACGGGGCTTGGCTGGGCAGTTCTTGTGCTAGTCTTGCCGGGGTCACTCGTGTGGTCTCCTGGGTGCTCCACCAGGGCCTTCTGGCTTCAGATGGCTTCACACACAGGTTTGGTGGTTTGTGGTGGCTGTCGGCCTGACCACCTGTCTCCAGCAGGCTGTCCCAAGCTTCTTTACAGGGTAACAGTTTTCAGAAATAAGAGCAGGCAGGCCCTAAAGCTCATGTCAAACCTGTGAAGGTTCCATTGATCAAAACAAGTCCGTGACCCAGCCCAGAGTTGGTGGGTAAAGGGATGACACTAGGCAAGGACACTGGGAGGCATGATTCCTGCGGACCAGGACTGTAACAGTCTTTCTGAGAAAGGTGATCAGGGTGAAGCAGTCATTAGAGCCGCCCCTGCAATCAGGGCCGGGCAACGGCAGAACCCTGCTGTGGAGGCTGTGCAGTGGTACACAGAACTGCTACAGGCCCTGGCCTCGGGTGCTGATGGCCACTACTCCATGGGCACCCACGAGGTCTTTGATTCAGTGCTGCAGGCCCTGGCCTTGCGGTGCTGATGGCCGGTACTCCGTGGGCACCCATGAGGTCTTTGACTCAGTGGCCCAGGGCTGCAGAGGAACCCGGACTCACACTCCAGGAAGGAAGAGGCCGGTGGGGTCGATTTCAATGGCTAGGCAGCATGTCAACAGGGCCTGAAAAAGCTCAAGTGCCAACGGGTCCACTTTGGACAGCCTGGGGCTGTGGGTGGAAAGGTGGAGGAGACGGAGGGGTAATGACCAGGGGGCATAGCTGCAGAGGGCTGGCTGCCAGTTTGGGTCAGCCCTGGGAACCACCCAGGATTTGGGAAAGGTGCTCTGCTAGAAGCAGGAAAGCTGAAGCACACCTACTGCACCCCTGTGATGAGAGGAAATCCAGGCTTGTAAGGGATGTTCCCCGGTGGGACACCCCACAGCCAGTCCCATCAAGAGGACATCCCTGCAGTGGTCCTCAGGGTCTGTGATCCAAGACCCAGGGGGCTGCACTCACTGTAGCTGGCCCTGGGTAAGTTCAGGACAGGCTCAGCTATGGGCTGCAGCCCAGCTGAAGGGGTCCACCTCCCCTCCACTTACCAGTGGCCCTGGAGGCCAAGCTCAGTGGAGGAGTTCTGTCTCAAAGCCAGCCCACCTGGGTCCCCAGCCCATGCCTCTGTGTAGCAGCTGAGTGACCCTGGGCAAGTCACTTTGACTCTCTGGCCTCAGTTCCCTCCTCTGAGAAGTGGGAGCCTGACAGCACAGAGTAGTCCCAGCCTCAGGACGGCAATGGCCTGGGCCTAGAATCGTGGGTGCAGGAAGAAAACAGCGTGTTAGTGTGACCGATGTTGAACAAACTGGTTATGAACAGTGCCTGTATGTAAGTTTATAAATGAATACACAAAGGCAGGGCGTCGTGGCTCACACCTGTAATCCCAGCATTTTGGGAGGCCGAGGCGGGCAGATCACAAGGTCAAGAGATCGAGACCATCCTGGCCAACATGGTGAAACTCTCTCTACTAAAAATACAAAAATTAGCCAGGCGTGGTGGCGCGTGCCTGTGGTCCCAGCTACTCGGGAGGCTGAGGCAGGAGAATCACTTGAACTCGGGAGGCGGAGGTTGCAGTGAGCCGAGATTGCGCCATTGCACTCCAGCCTGGCAACAGAGTGAGACTCTGTCTCAAAAAAAAAAAAATTGCTATCTCTGGAGGCAGAAATAATGAAAAAGAAAAAAGAAATGCCCATTATCTTTGCTCCGCATGTGAGGAGACAGGCCTAGAGAAGTTAAGGGCGTGAACGAGATCAAAAAAGATTTCACTGTGGAGTGGGGACTTGAGTCAGCATCCAGAGAGTGACAGAGGCTGTAAGGTGGGCTACAGTTTTAGGTGCTTCTGGCCCAGCTCTGGCACTTGCTAGTTGCATGATGTGGGCGAGACACGTTTCTCTAAGTCTTGGTTCCCTCTTCTATAGAACAGAGATAATGACAGTCCCTACTTGTGAGGTTATCATAAAGATTAAATTATGAAATGCATGCTTGGTCCTTAGGGGCAAAGCAGTCACCAATAAATCAAGCAATTATTACTAAAAAACACAAATAATTTAATATATAGCAAGACACACTTAAAATTATTTATATATTTATTTAGTTTTTTTTGAGACAGGGTCCTACTCTGTCGCCCAGGCTGGAGTGCAGGGGCGCGCCTGTAATCCCAGCTACTTCAGAGTAGTAGCTACTTGGCACGCCATTCTCCTGCCTCAGCCTCCCGAGTAGCAGGGACTACAGGCGCCCACCACCGCGCCCGGCTACTTTTTTGTATTTTTAGTAGAGACGGGGTTTCACCATGTTGACCAGGCTGGTCTCAAACTCCTGGCCTCAAGTGATCCACCCACCTCGGCCTCCCAAATGCTTGGATTTCAGGGGAGAGCCACCGTGCCCAGGGCCTATATGTTTATTTTTTGAGACAGGGTCTCACTCTGTTGCCCAGGCTGGAGAGCAGTGCTATGATCATAGCTCACTGCAGCCTCCACCCCCCGGACTCAAGCAGTCCTGAGACTCCAGAGTAGCTGAGCCTCCTATCGCGCCCCGCCAGTATCAGACCCACTTGTTGCTACATTTATTCAATGAAGCGCCATGAGCCATACTCCAAATAACTGTTATGCAAAGTCTCGGCAGGACGGCCAGGTGGCCCCTCCTTGGGGCTGAGTGCTGGCGAACAGTGGTTAGGGGACACCAGCTGCTCTTGGACAACAGAAATGCCCAGTCTGCCCAGACCTGAGGGAAAGGAATTTCAAAGGCAAACTGAAGTTGTTAGCACACGTCAGAAAGCTCAGCCTGCATCCTGTCATCTGTTCCTTGGCCAAATCTCTCCCAAACTGGCCAACAGGGACAGCCTGGGGAGGAAGTCCTGGGGGCCGGAAGTGCTGTGGGCCCTCAAAGCATTACCTGCCTCAATCTGCGGTGGAATCCGGCTCAAGTCTTTTCTGCAGCCACAAAAACTCACTAGGCACCTTCCATAGGCAGGGCACCAGGGTGATGCACAAATCACCAGAGAACCACACAAAATTCTTTTTTTTTTTTTTTTTTTTTTGAGACAGAGTCTCGCTCTGTTGCCCAGGCTGGAGTGCAATGGCGTGATCTTGGCTCACCACAACCTCCGCCTCCCGGGTTCACACCATTCTCCTGCCTCAGCCTTCCGAGTAGCTGGGACTACAGGCACCCGCCACCATGCCTGGCTAATTTTTTGTATTTGTAGTAGAGACGGGGTTTCACTGTGTTAGCCAGGATGGTCTCAATCTCCTGACCTCGTGATCCACTCGCCTCAGTCTCCCAAAGTGCTGGGATTACAGGCGTGAGCCACCGCATCCGGCCTGAACCACACAAAATTCTAATACCCTCCATTGACAACAAGGAAACAGCTGACTTGACTGCAAGGGGCCAGTTCCTCCTGTGCTGCCACTCACCCTTGCCCGGGCGAGCTGCTGTCCTTATTCAACTGTCCCTTCCTCCCGACGCCTTCCCTATGACTGTGCAGGGGGGACCATCCCTTCCTGCTTCTAGTGTAGTTGTGAGAAGCACTACCTGCCCCATCTTGGCAGGAAGGGGTCTTCAGCTTGTCCAGGCCAGAACTCGGCCAATTTCCTCACATGTATCAGCCAGCCAACTCCCCATTAAGGAGCGTGGACGGTAAGAAGGGCACCAAGGAATGGAGGGAGGTGGAGGACCTAGAATCCGGAATTCAACCTCATTTAAAATCTACAGCCAGGTGCAGTGGCTTACGCCTATAATCCCAACACTTTGGGAGGCTGAGGTGGGCGGATCACTTGAGGTCAGGAGTTCAAGACCAACCTGGGCAGCATGGAGAAACCCCGTCTCTACTAAAAATATAAAATTAGCCGGGTGTGGCGGCACTCGCCTATAGTCCCAGCTACTTGGGAGGCTGAGGCAGGAGAATCACTTGAACCTGGGAGGTGGAGGTTGCAGTGACCCAAGATGATGCCACTGCACTCCAGCCTGGGCAACAAAGTGAGACTCTATCTCAAAACAAAAACAAAAACAAAAAAAATTAACTGGGCGTAGTGGTGCATGCACGCCTGTAGTCCCAGCTACTTGGGAGGCTGAGGCATGAGAATCACTTGAACTTGGGAGGTACAGGTTGTAATGTGCCAAGATCCCACCATTGCACTCCAGCCTGGGCGACAGAGCAAGACTCTGTCTCAAAAAAAAAAAAAAAAAAAAAAAAAAAATCTACAATCACCAGGCCTTCAGATTTGAATGTTTCTTCCCCTAGTCCTTTGGCAATAAATACCTAAGTAGCAGATAGCTCAATAAACAAGAAAAGGGCCCAGAAAACCCCAAGCCTCAGCTAATTCCTCTCTGGACACCCAGGAATTGGCAGCTGGGAATCCCACTCCTTGGCAGTCACTCATAAGCCACAGCGGGGCCTTTGATCCCTAAGCATGGGGCCAGGAGGCGTTTATTTTTCCTCCGCAATGCACCCGATTTCTCTATTCCGTTACTACACATCTATGTGCCTATTATTCCCAGCTGTGGGGAACTAGAGTACAACAGTGCTGACTTCAAGGAACTCAATCGAGTGAGCCTGACAGCTTATCAAACACCTGAGATCAAAATGTGCAATTATCACAGCGTTAGGAAGGGCGTGGGGCAACAAGTGGCCTTGTTCACGCAGACAGAAGGAGAAACTGATACAACTGCTCTGGAAGGCAATGAGCAGTACATATCAAATGGAAAAATGAACCAGATCTTTTCATCCAGAGATTCTATTTATCCTGCACCTACACTGGCACATAGGTGAAGTGACATGTGATTTCCATTCTGCTGTTACAAAGGATACTTCAGTGCCTGTCAATTGACGATGGTTTCCATAAATCATTTCCGCCATAAATGGAATACCATGAAGCCAATACAAAGGAATGAAGCAGCTTTATTTTTTATTTTATTTTTTGAGGCACAGTCTCACTGTCACTCAGGCTGGAATGCAGTGGCGCGATCTCGGCTCACTGCAACCTCCATATCCTAGGTTCAAGTGATTCTCCTGCCTCAGCCTCTCGAGTGGCTGGGATTACAGGCGTGCACCACCACGCCCAGCGATTTTTTTTGTATTTTTAGTAGAGATGGGGTTTTACCATGTTGGCCAGGCTGGTCTCAAACTCCTGGCCTCAGGTAATCCACCAGCCTTGGCCTCCCAAAGTGTTGGGATTACAGGCGTGAGCCACCACGCCTGGCCCACAGTGACTTTAGACATATGTGCTGATGCAGGAAGGCTAAGAAGACTATCAGTGTGTCAGGTGGGCAAAGCTAGTGTGCAGAGTATGTCATTTGTGTGTGTGCACACATGCATGCCTGCAAACATGTGATCATCCCTTGAGGGATATGCAAGGAACTGGCAGCACTGGCCGCCTATGGAGAGAACTGGGTGATTAGAGGACAGGGATGAGAAACTCAATTTCACGTAGGCCTTTTAAACCAGGAACACTAGTTACCTATTTCTAAAATAAGAATTTAAAATCACTTCATTACAGTTAGCACAAAGAGGTTAGCACAGAATGAGGCTTAAGTTGTAGAGGCCCCAAGAATCAGTCCCCCTGCAGAAGGTGGAGGAAGGGGTTCGTCAGGACCAGAGATGGATGGGACGCATGACTGGGCCCGGGGCAGGCTGAGCTGAAGGGAAGGCACCTGGCCGCACCCCTGAAGTCAGGTTATGGGGCCTTAGGGCGGAATGAAGGGCTGTGCATTTTCTGGGAGACAGATGCATGCTTTCCGCTTTCCACAGGAGAGGTCCCTGATTAGGTGGGGGGTGGGAGAGAAAAAGCAAGAGGAATGGTGGGGATTAGGGGCAGGTTAGTTAGGAGGCCGCGGCACCCCCTCGGGTGGGAAGAAGGACTTGTGTCGTCCTGGCAGTGATGGATCAAAGTGCTTCTAGCTTGGCGACCAGATATGCAGCAGTGTCACATACCACAGAAGATGCAGAAACAGGTGCAGGGGGAAAGGGTCTTAGTCTCAGGCTTTGTGTAATTTGGAGGCACGGATGGACATGGGGGTGGAGTGGTCCAGGGGCAGCTGAGCTCCAGGAACAGGGCTTTAGGTGTGAGCGCTGTGGAGTCCTGGTGCTGACGGAGCACCCAGGCAGTGGGGAAATGGTGAAGGGAGGGTGAGCTGGCAGAGCGGGCAGGCAAGCGGATGCTTCAAAGCCTGTGACTGTGCTCCTGCTTCTGGGACAACAGGAAAGTGTACTTGGGGAGCTCTCTTGGGGGGTGGGTTCCATTCAGCCCAGAACCAAAGGATCGGCCGGGCGTGGTGGCTCACACCTGTAATCCCAACACTTTGGGAAGCCAAGGTGGGTGGATCACATGAGGTCAGGAGCTCGAGACCAAACTGGCCAACCCAGTGAAACTCCATCTCTACTAAAAATACAAAAATTAGCTGGGTGTGGTGGTGCGCACCTGTAATCCCAGCTACTCAGGAGGCTGGGGCAGGAGAATTGCTTGAAACCGGGAGGTGGTGGCTGCAGAGAGAAGATCATGCCACTGCCCTCCAGCATGGGCAACAGAGCAAGACTCAATCTCAAAAAAAAAAAAGACCCCAAAACAAAGAATAAGTCAGGGTCATCCATGAGCTAGTCTGGGCCCAAATGATGCCCCAGGCACGGCCTCCGATCTGTTGAGAAGGCAAGCAATTTGCATAGAGCCCCATATACCCGTCAGCTCCAAGAGTCAGCGCCTAGCATGTGCTTGGAGCGTGGTGCTTAGAGCGTGGTGCTTGGGGGCTGCAGGGAAGGGAGCTTCTGAGAGCCGGCACCTGCCTCCAAGCAGTGCAGCTGCTCCCTGTTGGGCGCGGGCACCACCATGGCCTTTCCAGCAGTGTCAGCACCAAGTGCTCTCAAGATCTCTCCCTCCCATAAGCTGAAAGGCTGGGACAGGCCTGGCAGGGACCTCACCAGGCCTCTCCGAGCTTTGTAGTTCTCACTTTGGTGCTGTCTTGGCCTAGATTCCACCCAAAAGCAGAGCCTGAGATGAGGCTTTGTGGGTAAATGGTTTGCTTTTGAAACCAATCCCAGGCAACAGAAGTAGGGGGCCAGAAAAAGTGAGGCAGGGAAGGAGAATCAGTCCCAAACCATTTCTGAGCTGGTCTCTGCAGGGGGCCACTGAGAGGGAGCTGCTGTCTGTGGCTGCCTTACCCAGATTACCCAGAGCTGCCCCTGGGGATGGAACTCCCTGCTACTTCCAGGCTGCTGTTCCCGAGCTCCCCTAGGTCGCCTGCCTCAGGGTGCTGCAGTCACACCTGTCTGAAGCCAGGGTTGTGGGGAGGGCCAAGATGATGGGAAGTGAGGCACAGAGGTGCCTCATCTACACTTGTATACAGGTGTTATTTCCCCCTCAGTCTGAGAAAAGGGGGCTGGAGCCAGGGCCTCCATGTGTCCCTGATTCGGGACTCACAGCCTGCCTGCTATCCCTTCCTATCCTGTGCCCTTGCACGCGCTCAGGTTAGGCCAGTCTTTGAGGGGCTCTCCCTCAACGCTCCATAGCTCCCTCTTCCCAGCCTCAGCCATCGCCCGGGGTTCTTTTAAGTCAATAAAGGCCAAGTCCAAATGGCTCCACCTTCAGTGCCCATCCTAGCAGATGTCCAGCAGCATCTTGGCAGGGGGCCACCTTGGCCTCAACCTTCCTCCTCTCTGTCCTTGGCATTCATTTCCTCTTGTTCAAGACCACAAGCCACCTTCACAAATCACAGCAGAGGTCTCAACACTCTTGGCCTCGGCCCCTAGGTGCCACCCTCACCCAAGCAGACTCTCTCCCCTTTCCACAGGCTCCGCTCCAGGACAGGCACTCTCTAAATTAGACGCAAGGCAGCTGCGACCTCCCTCCCAGACCTGCCTGTAGCTGTGGCTCCACTCGCTGTGGTGCTGACTGCTGTCACCTGGAGGGTATGTGCAGTGTCCTCCACTAGACTGTCAACGCTGGGAAGGCTGGACCCGGTCACCCTTCTACAACCCTCCTACACTGTGCAGCCACACACAGGGGCCCCATCTGCCTGGACCTAGAAATTGGGTTTCTATAGAAGTTATCTAGTGAGCAGGCTCAGCGGCACAATGGATAGTGTACTGGACTTCTAGCCTAAATCTACAGTAGTTATCTAATCAAATCCTACATCCCAGCTAATAAAGGGAAGACCATGAGACCACAGCCACCGCCAGCTTCTTCACGCTCCTCAGGAAACTACCGGCACTGGTGTGAGTGCACTCTTGGCTGAGCAGAGGCCACAGAGGCAGGGATCTTGCCTCCGCATTGCCACCATCCTGCCTCCAGAGATCAGGCCAAAAGCCTGGTCAGGCTGAAAAAAGAAAATCCACCCATGGGGGGAAAAATGCCTCTTAATGAACCCTTGCATTTAAACCCACAACTATCACAAACTTTATGAATTCATGCGCTTCAACTTGATTCCAACTATAAAATTAACACATATAAAAAAGAATGTCAGTTCAGGTAGAGCAAAAGGCTAAAAACAAAAGGCATCCCTGGCGGTGTTTCCACAGGGTCTGATTTGGAGGAAATTCTGCATTCGGAAACTCCAAGCCTCACTCGAGGAAAGAACCCCACTTTGTTACAGGGAAGGGTACTGCTTTGATGGAGCGTGGGGGTGCAGAAAATGCTTTCATTTCGTATTTGATTACATCAATGCCTTGAAAATTTTTATTTAACCTCAGCAAATATTGGAAATAGAAAAATGAATTCTGCAGAATTTCACAAATAAATTTTCCAATTTCCACTAACAAATGTTATCATTCAATGGCTAAGCAGTTATAATGCTATGAACATTCACCACAATGAATGTGCTGAAATAGAAAACAGGCAAAGAGACATTAAAATATTACTTACAACAGCATTATTACAACATATTTTCTTTAAAATTCCAACGTGGATTTTATCACTTCAAAAGATATACAGCATTTCCATTATATTTGCAAACTTAACCTTATACATCTTTTAAAATCTTGAAAATTTTTTAAGCTGTCTAAAAAGCACTTAGCAAAGTCGATAAGTCTACATAATGGAATACTATCCACCCCGGTATAAATTTCATTTTAGGAGAAGGTGGCTGTAAACACTCATCATCACACAACATGCATAGCCTCTGCTGACCTTCCCTTTTCTGAATGCGACGCCACTGCAATTGTGCTTTACTACAGGTAGGACAGGTAAGAGAAGCTGCAGAGATTCAGGGGCTGGCAGAAAGAGCATCGCAAAGGACCACTAGGTTTAGGTGACCTACTACCTGGAGTCCATCTGAGGAAAGTTTCACTTGACAATAGAAGCTTGAATCCTGGATCATTCGGTTTAGAAACAGGCTAGACAAGAGAGAAAAAGAGGCCCTCGTTGGAGTTGGCTCCATCTTTCCTTAGCTCACATAAAAGCAGGGATCCAGTTAGCGTAATGCACTGTTTGGCTTATTTTTGGTGTGCAATTATACCAATAGTACGTCTCATATTTAGAATGATAAAAATAGGGTATAGTTGAAATTTAAAGTGACAATGAGCACACTTAACAGTGGTCTGTGGTATTTGAGGAAACTTTAGATGAACAGAAAACCACTGCTTCATGAGTCCACCACAGTAAGCTTTTACAACCCAACTACCTTTTCATGTTTGTTTTGTGTGTTGAATAGAGGTTTGTGAGCATCAAAAGGTCTTACAGGTTAAAAACGATAAAAAAACATTTTGAGGAAGTGGCGTCTCCACAAACACTGTACACCCAGACAACGCGGCATTTGTGTTACACTAGCACCCGACTGTGTGCCAACACTAATGTAATCAGCACAACTGGGGTGTGGTTCCTTCCCAGTTAAAAGAGCTATATTACAGAATGGATCACTGTTGCAGACCAGTCAACACAATATTCAAGTAACAAGGTGTTTAAATGGATAAGTGAAAAAAATTTTACCTAACACTTTACACATCTACATAAAATTAAATAAAACAAACTTTTAATGCATATGCAATACAATTTATATCTTTTAGGATTTCTAAACTAAAAGTTAAACTATTATTTGCATCAATGATACTATATTTTGCACAATAACTTATACTTAGGAGAAAATTTTCCACAAAAATATATATAATTATGACATTCACATTGATAATTTTTAAGAAGACAAAGCTTAAGTGAACATTCCATCTGAAGCAGTTATCACACCCCAAACCCTACCTGCCAATGCACCTAATTCTTGATATGTCAAAAAGTCTTCGTATAAATAAGATCAAACCACTGCACTTTTAAAGCTAAGTGATTTCTTACGTTTACATCATTGCAAAGACAGTGTAATGAAAAGAGTTTAAAACACAGTGCTATCTTACGCGGGAAAGCACAACAAAGGCAGTCAAGGACAGCTCCCATTTTCCCTCTGTCAAATAAAAATGACATGCCCCTTCCTCTCGGGGAGAAAGCCCAGGTCAGCTGCTGTGATCACAAGTGATTCTTCAGGGCTGGAGACCACTCAGTGCCAGGAACCAAGTAAAGGGATAGTGTAGGATACAGATCAAGGCCTGGCACTGCTGGTCGGCTTGCCACGCTATGTAAGAATTAGCATCAAGCTTCCAAGCACTGCCAGGAGGGACCAGGCTATTTTCCTTGAGAGATACAGACAGACCTATTGGCAGGGTGAGAAACGCACCGCAGCAATTGCCTACTGCTTCTGTTAGCTAGAAGGAGGTCTTGAGGGAAGCACGGAGAACCTAAAGCTTCAGCTCATACCTTAGTGTCCCCTTTACGCAATGTGCAAACTTAGGCTGACTCCTTCCCATGCTTCTCCTGCCGCCCTCGGTGTACACAGCAGGCTTATGGTGAAAAGAAGCCCCTCCCTCATCACTAGTGTTATTTTGCTAACCCTGTCTCCAGGTAGCAGCGGCAATCCGGGACTCCTCTGATGCTTCCCAGGCTTTTACGTGACCAACACACACCTGGCACGGCAACAAGATGATGAAGGGCAGGCAAGTCCCATTGTACTTCCCTTTTGAATGACTTTTCTCCAGACTATACTAAAAAAAAAATTTACAATTCCAAAAAACCTAGGTTTCTAGCTGACCCTCTTTCTAAAGAGAAAATCAGCTGACTTCAACAACAACAACAAAAAAAACAAGGTGCTTGGGAGTCAAAACATATCAAATTTTAATTGCATATTTTAAATTCTTAAGAATTCTGTTTATGCCTTAAAGCATCTGCATTTTTTTTGGTATTGAAAGCAGAAAAAAAAATCCAAATGATGCAAACAACAACAACAACAACAAAAGCGACTTCAGCGAATTTAGTGCAGTCTGAATGGCCGTGGGGTGGGAACAGGGTATGTTAGAATGCAGTCTGTTTGCTCCTCAACCCTCAGCAGGCCCATGGTCTGGTAAGATAACAAAAGTGATTATGGAAGTCTCAAAATGTTTATTAGAAATTTTTACTTGTTCCCAGTCCAACCAAAAGGCATTACAGACCACTTTGTAGGTTATTTCTTTTCATCTCAGTCTCACTAGACCAATACATTGATCACTTCTCTGTCCTGTACTCTGATATGAAAAGAGAGTGGATGGTGTTTGTGTAATCACATCAGCACATGAAAGACACAAACTGACATACAGAGTGCCACATAAAAGGCTAGGCACACCGAGAGAATGCAGAACAACGCACAGCTTTCATAAACCAGCGCCAGCTATTCTAATATCCTGACATTTAAAATCTGCACTGTCAGAATCTGCAGCAAGCTCTCTCCTGTCTCCTAATCTCAGTGATGTCATCTTTGGCTAGCAAATAACTTGAAAGAAGAAATAAGACACTAAAACAGAAAAAGGATTGATACCATGGTTGCCAAAAGGAGAAGGCACCAATTCCAAATTTACAAGCACCAGGTACAGTGATGTGGGCCGAACCTCTTGGAGGTGGGGGGGTGGGAGGGGTCAGGAAAAGATGGGGTGGCAACCACCCAGGGGTCACAATGCTGAAAAGTTGAAGGCAGAAAGCATTGAGGTCCACGTTCCCTTTAAGCTACAGTGTCCAACGACAGTTGCAGTAAATGAGCTTTGTAACACTTGGGAAGGGAGAAGGGGGAGATTTAAGCCAACTCAATTTATAAACCATAACTATACCCCACGTTTAGGGAAATGTGAGTTGCATCAGGATGCTTGGCATGATAAAGGTTATGATGCAGTCTGGCAATATATATTAGTTTCCAAAAAAGCGTATTATCACTTAGGTGGTTGTCTCAGAAAAGAACAAGAGAAACTTTCTAGAAGGCCAACAGGGTCGCGGTTACTCTGAAAATTACTCTATGCACAAAGTAGAAATTGCAGGCCATGCAGGAACAGAGTCGGGCCTTCCGAGGAGACTGCCTGCTCTGAAGCTGCTGACTGGGAAGAGCTGCCATTGGTGGGGCTCGGGGGCTCCGGCGGGGGAGGCGGTTCCCAGAGTCACAAGAGATGTGCAGGCCATGAGATTTCCCCAGCACGTGGGCAGAGTGTGAGATGCAGTGGAGCTCTCTGGGAAGTGGCGCCAACATGGAGGAACGAGCAAAGAATTAAGGCAGATGGAGCACAGGACTGGAAGTATATGCCTTTTTTGGTAATAGCTGCTTGTCCAGAGAGATGTGATGCAGATGGCTAGGTGATGTCTCATAATACCTGATATCCCGAATAACACAGTAGTCCACACCAAGTGTTCAAAGCCACCAGATTCTCAGGAGGCAGATGCATATCTGACATCCAGAACAGAAGGAGCCTGAAGCCAAGAGAAAGAAAAAAAAAAAGATCAAAGAGTAGGTAAACAACACAAGCTGCTGTCTCCAGTGTACTGAAAAGAGAAGGTAGCCAGCAAACCTGCAGAGCAAACACCGAGTTCTTTTTTTTTTTTTGGGGGGGGGGGGGGGGGGGCCCGGGGGGGGGGGGGGGGGGGGAGGCAGGTCTCACTGTCACCCAGGCTGGAGTGCAGTGGCGCTATCTCGGCTCACCGCAACCTCCGCCTCCTGGGTCAAGCGATTCTTCTGACTCAGCCTCTCAAGTAGCTGCAACTACAGGCAACTGCCTCCACGCCCCGCTAATTTTTGTACTTTTAGTAGAGACGGGGTTTCACCATGTTGGCCGGGCTGGTCTCGAACTCCTGACCTTGTGATCTGCCTGCCTCGGCCTCCCAAAGTGCTGGAATTACATGCATGAGCCACCGCGCCCAGCCCACTGTGTTCTTAAGGGCAGAGCAAGTGTGTGGCCTCTCCAGCCAGACGTCTTGTGCTTAAAACCCCGGCCCTCCCACTTTCTAGATGTGTGCAAACAAGTTATCAGTCTTTTTGAGCTTCAGTTTCTTCATGTGCAGAAGACACATAGTGATAATACCTACTTCACCAGGATTAAATTTAAGTGCCTGAAAACGGCCCAGCACAGTGGCTCACATCTATAATCCCAGCACTTTGGGAGGCTGAGGCAGGTAGATCACTTGAGGTCAGGAATTTGAGACCAGCCTGACCAAAAAGGCAAAACCTTTCTACTGAAAAGAAATATTGGCCAGGCGTGATGGCGCACACCTGTAGTCCCAGCTACTTGGGAGACTGAGGCACGAGAATCAAGAGCTCGGGAGATGGAGGCTGCAGTGAGCTAAAATCGTACCACTGCACTCCACTTGCTCTGGGCAACAGAGGAAGACTCCGTCTCAAAAACACAAATGAACAAAAAAACCTGAAAAGGGCATATGAGCACAGCAGCAGCCCTAACTCGTCTCACTGGCTTGAGGGCATGCTGTGGCACCCAGCCCATTCAGCACCCAGCCACTGGTTCCAGCTGGGGTACAGGAGCCCACACGATCCCAGGATCTTCTTTAAAAGCTATGAGGCATTTCCTAACTCCTCTCTCCCATTTTTTAAAACGGACTCCCAGACCCAAACCTAAAGGTTGCATAGCATCTTACTGCTCTCTGCCACGCTCATGGTATCTTATTGCTAGAGAAACAACTGGGCTATGCATCCAAAATCTCAAAGTGATTGTCCCTTCAGTTAAAAATCATACAGTTTACAAGAACTGTTCGTAGATAATGAGGAGATTTCTCCTCACTGGTAACAGACTTAATCATTTCGTAATTTTAAGTGTCCAACCCATGGCACCCTTTCTTCAGTGTGAGGTTGGATGTGACACCGTTCCCAACCCACCCTTGTCCACATCAAATACGAATTTCAAAAGCTCAAAATGCCTTGGGCTACCTACCTGCCTCTAAGCCCTGAAAGAAATAATCTATAACTGACAGACCATTCTGTTACTAGAACTTCTAGGAATTCTCATGTTCTCCCTGTGGCTTCTGCACAATACATAAAACCTGAGGGCAGAAGGGACAGGCAGGACACCAGCAGACATCTTTCTAAGCTGTTGGACTCTACAGGACAAATAAAAAGGTGAAACTACACACACCCCAAGTTCTGTGGACTCACCAGACAGACAAGTAAGCCAGCATTCTAACAAGTTCCCTTAGGCCCTTGGACACAGGGAAGGAGCTGGTCACTAGATTAATTTCCTTCTGCAAACTAACATACGGAGAACGGAAAACTAGGTGGCAGGGCAGGGCTGGCACTACAAGAAGCAGAAAAAGAAAGAAACTCAAGAAATAGGCCAGGCGCGGTGGCTCACGCCTGTAATCCCAGCACTTTGGGAGGCAGAGGCGAGTGGATCACTTGAGATCAGGAGTTTGAAACCAGCCTGGTCAACATGGCGAAACCCCATCTCTACTAAAAATACAAAAATTAGCCAAGCATGGTGGTGCACACCCATAATCCCAGCTACTAGGGAGGCTGAGGGCTGAGAAGTACTTGAACCTGGGAGACGGAGGTTGCAGTGAGCCAAGACTGAGCCACTACACTCTAGCCTGGGTGACAGAAGGAGACTCTGTCTCAAAAAAAAAAAAAAAAAAGAAAGAAAGAAAGAAAGAAAAAGAAAAGAAAGGTATGAGGAGGTATATTTTGAATGACTAGCGGAGTGAAAAACTTTGTAAAGGGATATAAGGACTACGAAACTAAACACAAGTTAGATAATACCATTCTTCATTTTGTTTTGCAGAGAAGCCTGGGTAGAGACATGGAAGATCAATCACCAAGGAAAAACTATGATCTGCTGCTTGGAGGAGCCATTACTAGACTGTGAAAAGAAAGACGGTGCTTTGATGTGCAATCCACATGGTAAGTGGATCATTATGGAAGAACTTTCTGGGCTAATAACAAGGTTAAAAAAAAAAAAAAATACTTGACTCACTTAAGTCAGTCAACCAATGATCCAAGAATAAAAGAATGAAGAAAAAAACATATGCACAACAACTGACATCCTGTTGGTAGGGACTCTTGGTCCTAAATTTACTATGAGATTTGTTATGCCAGCCCAGCCAACACTGGCTTTGATCAAATGCGAAGAGGGAATAGAGCCAGAGTTCCCAACTGTTTCTGCTTCCAGTCATCCTGGGACTGAAGCCGGAAAACACACACACAGGAAGCAAGCTTTCATTCCTGCAAATTCTAATGGTTCTTCCCCAGCAGTCTCCAGCTTTTCAATGCTTCCTAAACTGAGTGCTAACAGGGGCAATTAGTGCTGGTACAAAAATCACTGAAAATAAAAAGAAAGAAGAATAAAGAAAAAAATCACTGCTGAAAGATAAAAACACCATCATTTTACTCCCATGCTCTTTTCAGGCAGAGCTATGCATGGGGGTGATTCAGGGGTACTGACCTTGGCAATATTATAGATTTGGTACACTTATTACAAAGATTTTCTGGCAAAAGGCTCTAAAGAATCTAATTCTAACAAATTTAATACGTTTCAATGGTGTTCTTACAGATGGCTGTGCCTTGAGGTCCTTTCTCCAGTCAGCAAAGAGGCCCTGCATGGAGTGGCAGCACCACGCTCCCAGGGGATGCCAATACCTCACGAGGTACTTCCATGCTCAGGTCAGGAGGGGCATTCTGGGCTGTTTCTAGAGCCAGGCCCTTGGAGCAAAATGGTAGCACACACAATACAAAATAGGTAATCTCAAATCATTCCAGTATGGTTTGAAAAAGGCTTTGATATGAAAGTGACTTTCCTTATAAAGCTAAATTAATTCTTAAATTACCATGCCTGTGAACAAATTCAGATGCAAGGTGATTGGCAAGTAACTCCCCAGGTTCATCTGCTCTGGGAACAGAGGGACAAATGTAACGGCAAGGCAGCCCAGGCTAGATGGGGAAATGGCAGGTGCCCCTGACACAGGAGGCAGGGAGGTGACAGATGAGACCAGGGCTATCATTCCAGAAATTAGCCACCATCACAGAAGTTCCAGCCAGCCACAGAATTGTCCCTATCAATATTTAAGCCAATCAGCCCCAAAGAGCATCAAAGGCTGAAAGATCTGGACAGCAGGGAGAGGCCTCAGGAGCTCCTGGTTGGCTCGCTGTGCTACGTCATGATGATGTGACCACACATTTCAGATGACTGAGCTTCACTGACATTCCTCACAGAACTTCCACCTCAGTGTTTCACAGGACAGCTTTCACTGCATTTTTACTTTTTGTTTATGCCCCCACTCCCCTGTCTTTGTCACTCAAGATTTTACTGTATTTAAGGAAAAACTGATAATGCAGAGTATTTTGTAGCTGGAGGAAATCAGGATGGAATTAAGGATTTGCCCAGAAATTAAAATGTGAATAATACACAGGCACCAAGAACTGGAGTCAATGCATACACATTATGGCTATTTACAGGTAATAGTGAAGTTACTAATACAGCTGAAACCTAAAAATCTCTATAGCTGAAAAAACTCATCACTTTAGAAACTGGAATATCAAGCGTGAACCTGACAGAGAAGTGACTGTTTTGTTTCAGATTTACCTCGTCTTCCTCTTCAGGCATCTTAATGGAATTATCTGGGGACTTCACAGGCTTCTGGTTACTGGGCCCATTGGTCTCTTCTTTACCATGTTCTGCCTCCCATTCTTGTAAAACTTCATCTATGTTGAAGCGGCGTCGATAATTTACAAAAAAGTTTTTCACTTGTACCACTGACTTGTTCCCGATCACATCTGAGATTGCCTGAAAATCTCGGCCGTATTTCCTGATGGCTAAGGATGTAAGAAAGCATTTTTTAAAATACGAGAGAAAAACATTTTTTTAAAACCACAAGTGACACTTACCTCTTTATCCAGATAAGAAAACATACAGGCTTTTAACAGCAGGCAATAATTTCGTGTATTATTAGAGTAGGAAAAAGTACCAGTCAATTCTAGACACATTCTGGAGATGACCGACCCTGTCATTTTGGTATCTGTCTTCCCATTACATGTCACGTAACAGCTGAAGTCACCCAGCAATTGCCCTAGGGTTGGGGACATTCTGCATTCATCTTTTGGTATCGCAGGTCCAGAGCGCCCCCAACCTTTAAATCCGAACACTGTCTGCTTCTTTTGGGGTTTTGTACTTCCTGACTAGTCAGAGCTCGATGAGTAACTAGTAAAATGAAATACACCTTTAGAAGACTGAGGGTTCCCGGTTAAGTTTTTACAACTTGTGAGAAGTGGGAAAGGAAAAGAAAAAAGCCCAAAGGAATACAGTAATTTGGCTAAAATGATATCCACTAGGACATAATTGTCCAAGAATCTATTTCTACATAAATAGGTGCTGGGAGTAGGGCGGGACGTAACTTTTCCCTAAAATCTACCAACGCTCCTAAGCTCTTTTTTTTTAAGTCAGGGTCTCCCGCTGTTGTCCAGGCGGGAATGCAGTGGTGTGATCATGGATCAATGCAGCCTTGAGCTCCTGGGCTCAAGCAAATGCGTCAACCTTCCAAAGTGTTGGGATTACAGGTGTGGCCACCACAACCGGCCTCCTAAACTCTTTAGAAGAACATCCCCCTACCTTGTACGGCGAGAAGCTGCTCTTCTGTAGTCCAACGTGCGTTACATTTCTGAATGACCTGAATATCCAAATGAGTCATTTTAGCACATTACATTTAGAGATGAGTATGTCCTTATGAGCTTAACGAACCTTTCATTTTCTCTGATCGGAATTTTAACATCAACTAGGTTCATAAAATTATGTCCATATACTCTTCCAAGAGATGTATATTGGGGATGTATCACACCGATATTAAATTCTTAAACATGTAAAACTTGAATATGACTTCTGAGATGATGTTAACATAATCCTACCTCTGGAAGTCGATATGGTTCTATTCCACCATCAAGTTTTTCTTTGAGAGCACTGTTTGTCTGTTTAATATTCTGGATCTAGGAAGGAAAACATAATTTTCATTTTAAAAATAAAAACTATATAAAGGTATGAAAACAGAACTTAAAAACCTAAAGAAACAAAAACCCAAGAGTAAAGACGTTACTAACATCTGTTGTGGCTGAATTCTAAGGTCCCTATGGTATCCTTTGAAGCATTTAACTAGGTTTATTATTTGCTTGTTCAGAGCAACAGATAAGGTACAACCCAAGGAGTAGGGGATGGAGGGCTCTCATGTACACAGTCCTGGATCCACAGCTTCCTAACAGGTGATACCTGAGCAGCAAAACACCTACCTGGAGTCTTACATAAAAGATAGAAGGAATCCCTGGGCTTCCTACCACATAGGATTGAACTGAAGTAACACAGCAGCCACAGTAAAGACCAAAAAGGCCCAGTCTTTACAACAGAACTGCGGGTGCAGCCTCACAGCGCCCCAAGATCACCGTGCTGTCCACCGCTTCTAACACAGGGCGGAAGTGCACAAGCACAGATTTCTTCAATGATGGGGGCGCGGGGAGAACGCAGTGTCAGTGAGATTTCCAGAAGTCTAACTTTGATCAACTGTCACGTCTTCATTTTCCTACAAATTATCTTTTTCCACATTACTGCCTTGGATCAAGGTAATCTTTCACTGTCCTTACCCAGTCAAAAGAAGGACCACAAACAATACCAACCTCCCAGGCTATGGCTGCTCTTTAATTTTCCCATGGACCCTTGAATGAGACAGGTCACGGAAGTATGCTATTTTCTCTCTACTCCAAGTAGAGGGCATATCCGTGTCAAGCACCAGGGACCTCTGAACTCCAGCATTTTTCACCTTTGAATAATCACACAAGCAACTAAGAAAGCCAAGGGAAGAGGAGCTTGATTTTCTCAAGTAAAATGTAAAAGACATTCATGAGTAGAAGATGCTACCCAAAAATTTTTAAATTTTTTTCACTTGTAATTAATCTAAATTTAAACAACCACACATGGGGGTGGCTGGCTGCCATGCTAAACAGTACAATCGCTTAGGACCTTGCTCAGTGGTCTTTCAGTTACCGAAAACCCAGGAAAATTGCAAAGTACTCAGATTATGTTCACTGGATTCCTTTTTGGCTAAAAATGCAACATAGCAACTTCTGGCAGGAAAAAGTCAAGGTTTAGAATATTACATGTCCTCTTCGCATTCCAGTGAAACAGACCACTCTTGTCACTCTAGCTGGTTGTTCACAGATAGTACAAAACTGGGTATATATTGCACTGTGATTAAGTAACGTTATAAAAGAAGCAGAGAGAGTAAATGCAAAACATCTACAAATTCTGAACTAAAAGCTAGCTCTAAATGCTCAGTAGCCTATACCCCCCTTCCTGATGCATTTTCCATATCAGAAATATCTAGGCTGCATATATACCATGGAATACTATGCAGCCATAAAAAAGGATGAGTTTATGTCCTTTGTAGGGACATGGATGAAGCTGGAAAGCATCATTCTGAGCAAACTATCGCAAGGACAGAAAACCAAACACCGCATGTTCTCACTCATGGGTGGGAATTGAACAATGAGAACACTTGGACACAGGATGAGAAAACATCACACACCAGGGACTGTTGTGGGTTGGGGGGAGGGGGGAGGGACAGCATTAGGAGATATACCTAATGTAAATGACGAGTTAATGGGTGCAGCACACCAACATGGCACATGTATACATATGTAACAAACCTGCACGTTGTGCACATGTACCCTAGAACTTAAAGTATAATTAAAAATAAAAAAGAAAAAGAAGAAGAAATATCTAGGCTGTGTAGTCCCAGCTACTTGGGAGGCTGAGGTGGGAGGATGGCTTGAGCCTGGGAGGCAGGGGTTGCAGTGAGCCGAGATCGCACCACTGCACTTCAGCCTGGGTGACAGTGCCAGACCCTGCCAAAAAAAAAAATTAGGCTAGTGCAGTGGCTCACACCTGTAATCACAGCCCTTTGGGAGGCCAAGGCAGAAAGGATCATTTGAGCCCAGGAGTTCAAGACCAGCCTGAGTGACACAGCGAGACCCTGTCTCTACCAAAAAAATTTTAAAATTAGCCAGGTGTGGTGGTGCTCACCTGTTGTCCTACCTACTTAGGGGGCTGAGGTGGGCAATTGCTTGAGCCCAGGCCTTTGACGCTACTGTGATCCATGACTGTATCACTACAGTCCCAGGATGGACAACAGAGCAAGATCCTGTCTCCAAAAAACAAAATACACCCCCTCCTGCCCACCAAACATCTAGTGTTTATTACGCAGGAAGAAAACAGAGATTACTGCCACCATCATGCTAACTGGAAAGTGAGTGGCAATGAAATAGGTAAGAAATAGGATGCAAAGGTAATCACACTTAAAGAAAAAACAAAATGAAAAATGGAAAAGCCATCCACTTGTCCTGACGCCCTGCCTAGACACCACCCTCCCACCCAACCCTCAGTCATACAGAACTTTCTGTTTTCTACTTTACTGTGGGCACAGTGATTCCTCTTTTAATGTCAGATCACTTTATTCTCCACTCAGAGAAAGACCTGATGCAACCAGCACTGTTCACTGGCTAATTTAAGAGACATGCCCAGCCCCGTTCTCGCTGGTAGAGGTTGATGATGTCTTGGGAAGGAGGAAGAGCAGTACGCAACGCACGGGCACACAGAATTCAGCTAAGGAGCTTCCGGTAAGGCTTTTGCTTTTCCTGCTAAAAGGGACAGACAGGTTACCTCCACCCCCACCTCCTCTTCATACTGCCCTGATTGCAGATGTAAGGGTTGCAGAATGGCTCCAGTAGCTTCCAAAATGAGGCAACAAGCAAGATGAAAAGCCAACAGCTGAGAATGGCAGAGTAGAAGACCTGAAAAGCACCTGGGTCCCTGAGAGCATCACTGAACACATGAACTAACACCAGTAGCCACTGATGTTGGCACTTCTTGCTATTTGAGAAAAATAAACCCTAAATTGTTTAAGCTGCTGTTAGTCGAGTTTTCTGTTATTTTCAGAATATATCTTTGATATACCAAACATGGCGGCCTCCAGAACAAGTGGCCCAAGTGGACTGACTGCCCATTTTGAGTCTAGACGCACATTTGGCAATGAACACACTGCTGCACTGTGGCGCTAAAAGGCTGTGGAAAGGAAATCACCCACCTCCTCTCTGAGTGAGGCTGAGTCCTCCCTCTTCATAATTGTGAGCGACCTTCAAATTTTAAAAATTCTTGCTCTTGACCCTGCTCTGAAAACCAAAGAATCTTTTCTCTCTCACACTATGGAGTCAATAACACCTCGGTGCAAGAGGAAGGCCTCTTTTTCTTTTCTCAATATATTAAACAGCAACCACCAGGAGCTCACTCAGCAGAGGGAGAAAGGAGCATTCTTGTAAAGGAACATGACAATGTCAACAAGAGCTCACAGCCCCAGAGAGAGTTCTTCCAGTGCAAACAGAGCTTCAAATGCTCTCTCACACAGCAGCCCAGACATATTCTGTGAGATCAGGCAGGCCAGGATTAATCTCATTTGAAAAGAGGCCTAGAAAGATTAAGTGATTCTCCTAAGATTAGAGTGCAGCTGTGCCAGCAGCCACGACAAGAAGCCGCTCCTTTGAGCACACAGAGTGTGCTTGGGTCCTGGTCTGGGCTGCCTCCCTAAACCACAAGAAAGACGGCAGCACACCCTGCTCTTCGCATCTTTGAGATGACAGTTGGTCTCCTGTTTAACCTTCCAAGGGAACCATCAAGATAAATCAAAAGCAGCAAAAACCAAAAATAAACTGTCAGTCAACAACTTGCTAATGGGTTTCTGGAAATTGAATTCCAGGAGAGAATGAAAGGACAGGACCCAACTACTAGGTTGAATTTTCAGTTTATACTATGCAATAATCAGATTAAAATAATAAGCTACATAGCAGGCAAAAATAATTATAAAAAGTAATTTAAAAAACAATATCCTTTACAAGAGCACCAAAAAAGTACCAAGTATCATGGAATGACTAACAAAAGATGCATAAGTTCTTACACAGAAAACAATACAACACTGAGAGAAATTACAAACCCATAGAAGTAGAGGGGTATATCAGGTTCACTGATCAGGAAACTCAATAAAGACGTTAATTCTCCATTTTTATCTATAGATGCAATACAATCCCAATCAAAATTCTAATAGAATTATTTTTCTGAAAATTGATAAAGTAATTCTAAATTTTATATGGAAATTAAAAGGCCAGGGATAACCAAGACAATCTTGGAGAACTTGTATTACACCAGATAACTAAATTAATGAAGTACATAAAGTTAGGACAGTATATATTGGTGAAGGATGGACAAAGAGATTAAAGGAACAGAGAACCTCAAACCAGACCCATATGCATACAGACACCGGATGTAAAACAAAGGTCCTGCTGCGTTGCAAAGGAGAAAGGACAGTTTCTTCAATAAATACTTGACCAAATTGATACTCATATGAAAACAAAACAGTGACTATTAATCCGACATGTAACAAATACAGAAAAACATTTCTAGATCAAAATGTAAAAGGTAAAACAACACTTCTAAGATTAACATGAGAGAATATCGTCATGACCTTGAGAAAGGTGAACAGAACTCAAAAACCGTAACCTGAGAAGACTAAGAAACTAAACTACCTTAAAATTAAGAATTACTGTTCATCGCCGGGCGCAGTGGCTCACGCTTGTAATCCCAGCACTTTGGGAGGCCGAGGCGGGCGGATCACGAGGTCAGGAGATCGAGACCACGGTGAAACCCCGTCTCTACTAAAAATACAAAAAATTAGCCGGGCGTGGTGGCGGGCGCCTGTAGTCCCAGCTACTCGGAGAGGCTGAGGCAGGAGAATGGCGTGAATCCGGGAGGCGGAGCTTGCAGTGAGCCGAGATCGCGCCACTGCACTCCAGCCTGGGTGACAGAGCGAGACTCCGTCTCAAAAAAAAAAAAAAAAAAAAAAAAAAAGAATTACTGTTCATCAAAAGATACCATTAAGAGTCACAGAATGGAAAACATATTTACAGTATTTAAAATACAAGTTGTAGAAAACAACTCAGAGCCTAAAGAACACCTATAAACCAATAAGACAACACGCAACCTGACAGAAGAAAACAGATGAGACTTGAGTAGACATGTCACAAAAGAGGATATCCAAATGACCAATGGATGAAAAGGTGAGCGACCTCATTAGTCATCAGGGAACTGCCAAATGAAAAGTATAATGAGGCATCATTATAACCCATCAGAAGGGCTAAAATTTAAGACTACCAAAATGTGGCAATGATATAGAGCAGTGGTTCTCAAATGGGCACAATTTTGCCCCTGTGAGGTAATCTGGTGATGCCTAGGGATATTTCTGTTGTCACAACTGGTAGGGGGAGGGTGCTACTAGCATTCAGTGGGTCAAGACCAGGGATGCTGCTAAACATCTTACAGTGCACAGAACGGCCCATCATGACGATAGTGCTACAGCTGGGAAATGCTGATGTGCAACCAAAATGCACATGACAGGACCACTTTGAAAAACTGTTTAGCTCTCAGGTTGAAAGAAAGCCAGACATAAAATGAACCGTACCATATGAATTTCATTTATATAAAATTCAAAAATGGACAAAAACAACCTATGGTTTTAAAAATCACAACAGGGCCGAGTGTGGTAGCTCACACCTGTAATCTCAGTACACTTTGGGAGGCTGAGGTGGGCGGATCACTTGAGCTCAAGAGTTCAAGATCAGCCCGGGGAACATGGCAAAACCCCCGTCTCTACCAAAAATACAAAAAATTAGCCAGGTGTGATGGCGAGCGCCTGTACTCCCAACTACTCGGGAGGCTGAGATGGGAGGATCGCTTGAGCTCCAGAAGCAAAGGTTACAGTGAGCCAAGATCGCACCGCTGCACTCCAGCCTGGGCAACAGGACAAGACACTGTCTCAAAAACAAAACAAAATTTTAAAAAATCAGGGCCAGGCGTGGTGGCCCACGCCTGTAATCCCAGCACTTTGGGAGGCCGAGGCGGGCAGGTCATGAGATCAGGAGATCGAGACCATCCAGGCTAACATGGTAAAACCCCGTCTCTACTAAAAATACAAAAAACAATTAGCTGGGCATGGTGGCGGGTGCCTGTAGTCCCAGCTACTCGGGAGGGCTGAGGCAGGAGAATGGCATGAACCCGTGAGGCAGAGCTTGCAGTGAGCCGAGATTGCGCCACTGCACTCCAGCCTGGGCGACAGAGCGAGACTCCGTCTCAAAAAAAAAAAAAAAAAAATCAGAATAGTGGCCACCTACAAGGACGAGTCAGGTAATAAAAGAGGGGTGGAGCTGCTGAGGGAATGCAGCATTCCATGGAATAGTGACCAGGAGGGAAAATGCATGGGCCTGGGGGCAACATTCCATTTTTTGATCCAGATGCAGGTTACTGGGGTATGTTCATATTGTGAGAAATCATGGAGACACAGACATATATAATATAAATATGATATTCATATGCTTTCCTATATACTTCAGAAATACTTTCAGATGACACTATCCATACACTTCAATTTATATGTTCGTTAAAAAGAAAAAAAAATCAATAGGCTAGTACTCAAGATCTGTCCAATTCCTTCAAAACAAAATGCTCCTTTGAGATTTGTGGAAAGAGAACATTCACATATATGAATAACAGAAACACCTCTAAAGTGCTAATTAATTCTTTTACATCCAAGACTGGGCTTATGAGTACCTGTCGTTTGACTGAAACCAATTCCATGTCTAGTTGTCTCAGCACCGTGGTAGCAGCAGTGGCATTGGCAGAAACAGCCTCCACATCTTCTTGAGAAAGAAACATTCCCTTTGGAGGTTTCCTTTTTGCTCTATTTTTAGCTTGTGTGCTATGTTTTTCTTTTTTGACCTGAGGAACTGTCTCAGTAGGAGGAACCTGCATGATATACACAGGTGATGAATGAAACTTAAAAAAAAGTGAAAAGATCAGTAATAAACATATTTATTTCCTTAACATGGCACCAAAACAATCTAAGACAAATACCATGCCCTATCAGAACCAAATGAGATCTACAAATTCTAACAGGCAGTTCACAGACAGAATTTGGGCTACTGAGTTTTGACTACACACAGTGAAACTGTGTTGCATTCCTTCTTGTACAAATACTTCCTTACTCTATCATTTCGAGCCAATGAAAATAAGAATTCTCAGCTTCCTCTAGTAATATAGAAAGAAAAAAAATCTGTATTCTCTCCTAGTGAGTTTTGTGGCCACACACACATCTGTATTTATCTACATGAAATTACAGCTTTTTTTTTTTTTTTTGAGACGTCGCTCTGTCACCCAGGCTGGAGTGCAGTGGCGCAATCTCGGCTCACTGCAAGCTCCGCCTCCCGAGTTCACGCCATTCTCCTGCCTCAGCCTCTCCGAGTAGCTGGGACTACAGGCGCCCGCCACCACGCCCGGCTAATTTTTTGTATTTTTAGTAGAGACAGGGTTTCACCGTGGTCTCGATCGAAATTACAGCTTTTTATACACATTTTTGGATAACACAATTTTTAGGGCAACTTATATAACTTACTCTAAAATAATATACCTTATCATTTTAAAATGCATGACGGCTATTAATTTCTGTAAAACCAAAACCTTCAGAATTGAAACACAGTAAAATCTTGTCAAGTTAAAGAATATAACTCACTGGTAACCATTTTAAGAACAAGAAGTTTTTATAATTGCTCATAATTTCATCTTGTTAGTGCATTAGCATTCACTGATAAAGCTGAAAATACGACTTTCTGCTTCATATTTTAAAAGACTGAGCTAAAGACACTGCAAAACTATAATGGTAGTGGTAATTTCTTCAACAAGTGGGTAATACAAAAATATTAGTAGGCAATAAACTGTGCTGTGTATGGGACTACGATGTTTAATAAAGATCACCAACTGACTACGTCTGTTCTAGTATCATTTTAATACTTAAAGGCTGGGCGTGGTGGTTCATGCCTGTAATCTCAGCAATTTGGGAGGCCGAGGCGGGCGGATCACGAGGTCAAGAGATCGAGACCACGGTGAAACCCCATCTCTACTAAAAATACAAAAAAATTAGCCGGGCGTGGTGGCGGGCGCCTGTAGTCCCAGCTACTTGGAGAGGCTGAGGCAGGAGAATGGCGTGAACCCGTGAGGCGGAGCTTGCAGTGAGCTGAGATTGCGCCATTGCACTCCAGCCTGGGCAACAGAGCGAAACTCCATCTCAAAAAAAAAAAAAAAAGAAAAAGAAAAGAAAAAGAAAAAGAAAAAGAAAAAGAAAAAAAAAATCAAGGTAGAGTAAATTTAAAAGGTTCTAAAAATTACAAAGCTCCCATTATATTATTTTTTTAAAAAGTGACTAGATTCAGAATTATGAATATACAGGCATATACATTTTACTGAGAGAGTTCTCAGGAAAAAGTCACCAAAAGGTTAACAGTGATTATGGATAATATTATAAATCACTTTTTCTTCTTTCAGTTAGCTGTATTTCCTACCTTGTCTACAAGAAATATATATTACTGATGTCATTTTAAAGTTTAGATAAATTTAGAACCTTCTGTTTTTATAGGCTTAAAATAATAACTGTTCTTATAATTTGGAGCAGACAGAACTCTCTGAGAAATTTTACTGAAACTATAGACTGTGTATTTGGAAAAATACCTCTATGAACCTACGTAAAAGTTACATGCAATTGTAGAGAGGTTCATGAGCCCCCTGAATCCAGAAACTACAATCTCTTGTATAATGATTTTTTTAAATGATGAAACAGTCACCATGTGAGAGAGGATGGTCCTGGCTCCTCCTGGTGTGACCAAATTGCTGCTTCTGAGTAACAAGAGGGCTGTGCCGAGTCCCTGCCAGCTCCCTGCAGTCACCCCAGGCATGGCATGGGTGCCTAGGATGGGCAGACGCTGGGGCAGCTATAGCATGAATGGAGACCCTAAGGCTGCCTGGAATTCATTAGACCACTTGCTAACCTACTGAGCTAATGGCTTACGAAGAAAGTCAGTGAGGACTGCTGTTCTAGGGAACATCATTACTCATTAGTGCTATTTTCTATCCTTTAAGGCTTCCTTTATTCATATCTATTGGCAAATAAAATTATACAATCTATAAAACAAAGACAGTATTGTTGAAAAAAAGTCATATCATGCTGCTTTCCACATAGCACTTAATATATTAAGTAGAACAAGCAAGATGAATGTTTTATTTATGAAACTAGTAATAAAATTTATTTGCCTAAACAATACTGGGGGAAAAAATACCTCCTTTTTGCTTTCCTTGTTTTGATCAACCTCAATGTCAATGGGATTGTTTCCATTTGTCTCTTCTAGTTCATCCTCACTGGAAGACAAGAACAAGTTATTGAATGATTATTTTGTACTAACTTTCCAAATACAAACAATAAATTGATTTAACTGAAAATTTTGTACTAATTTTACCAAATATAAATAATAAATTGATTTAATATAAAATTAGTATGTTTTCAGGCTGCTGAGATAAAAACATCTTTGTAATTCAAACAGAATACCAACTCCATAGTTCTTTCAGTCTAAGTGATGAAAAACTACTAAAATAGATTCCTAACTTCCCAATCCAGATCTAAAACACTATTGCTCTATATTTGTAAACTGAAAATATCAAAATGAAAATGCATTTACATGTTATTTTCCCATAATTATCTATTGAGGACTAGGATATGATTACTAAACAAAACTGAGAAATTATGGGAGAATAAATTTCCACTGCATTGGGAATAAACCTGCCAACAGTAAAAAAATCCTTTTCCAAGTACCATCTTTCTACCCAAGGCCACACAAAGTCTGAGGCTTTTCTGGTGTCCTGGACAACTGATGTTTTAAAATTATGTTTAATTTTAAAAAGAAAACTTACATTGGTATAGCACTTTAAATGCTTTTTGTAATATCCTGAATGTAGTATTTCATTTAATTTAAAACAAACAAACAAGAAAAGCCCTGGCGCAGATAGGAATGCAACTGTAAAAAATGAGAAAACTAAGTCTACAGAAGTCAAGTAGCCTGCCCCAGTTTGCCCACCTCACACTGCCTCTGGAATCCATCCCAGGGGACCATGGGACCATGGGACCATGCCCACTATGCGCCACCTCCTCCCCATCCTCCACCGAGGCAGGAGGACGCTCTAGCTGAGGAAAGAGTGTCCACAACAAGAAAGAGCCTTCGGCTAAGGGAATTTTGTCCCAGTCCCTGCCAGGACTTTCACAGGCAAGTCCTGTTAGAAAGCCAACAATTTATCAGGTGCTGCTGCAGCATCTCCATCCCTGCATCCCAAAAGTGGTTAAGGTGCACATGAGAGGTGGAGGCAAAGCACTTCTTGGCCCCATCAGGACTACTGCAAAAAAAAAAAAGCCTCCAGGGAGTAAGAATGGAAGTGTTGGCAGGTATTCTTATTTCATACTCAAGGATATCCAATTCCACTCTGTATTATTTAATTTTGATTGCTGCTTAGTAAACTGCACCTGCTTCTAGTAACAGACTTACTATATAGACAGTAAACTAGGGAAATGAAAAAGCTTCATAAATAAACCTACTAGTATGTAAGTCAGAGGCAAAAATATGCAGATGTATCACGGTTGATAATTTTATAGGCTCTTACAATTGAAAAGAGCTTTGGAGATGTTCTTTTTTAATTTTTTTTGCACATAAAAACAATAAACATTTTCTAAAAATACATACAAACAAAAAGATGCATATCAGACATATTAGGAAGGTTGCACATGGGAAGTCGGGGAATAGAAATGGGGGGTGGGAGTTAAAATAAATGTGAGAGGGACTTTATATGGATCAGTGATAATAACTCAATCCTCAATTTGACAAAGAAGAGGGAGAAGGAAGAGGAAGAAAAAGAAAGTGGGATAAAGGATCAGAAAGGGAGGAAAATAGAAAAAATTAGAGTATGACTCCAGGGTAGACCTGTTTTGTTGTCACTGAGTTGGTTGGTTGGTTTGTCGGTTGTATTTTTCATGTTTCGCCATGTTGGCCAGACTGGTCTCGAACTCCTAGCCCGAAGTGATCAACCCGCCTCGCCCCCCAGAGTGCCGGGACCACAGGCGTGAGCCACCACGTCCAGCCCCCACATTGCTTCTGGCCTCCGTGGTAGACCTCCGAGACGGAGCGGCCGGGCAGAGGCGCTCCTCACTTCTTCCCAGACACGGGGCGGCCGGGCAGAGGCGCTCCTCACTTCCCAGACGGGGCGGCCAGGCAGAGACGCTCCTCACTTCTTCCCAGACGATAGGTGGCTGGGCAGAGGCGCTCCTCACTTCCCAGACGATGGGTGGCCGGGCAGAGGTGCTCCTCACTTCCCAGACGATGGGCGGCCGGGCAGAGGGGCTCCTCACTTCCCAGACG
>NW_026652291.1:2883133-2888394 GCF_009828535.3 Hylobates moloch
GCGCTCCTCACCTCCCAGACGATGGGTGGCCGGGCAGAGGCGCTCCTCACTTCCCAGATGGGGAGGCCGGGTAGAGGGGCGGCCGGGCAGAGACGCTCCCTACCTCCCAGACGGGGCGGCAGCCGGGCAGGGGCTGCAATCCCAGCATCCTGGTAGGCCAAGGCAGGCGGCTGGGAGGCGGAGGCTGCCGGGAGCCCAGACCCCGCCACTGCACTCCAGCCCGGGCAACACCGAGCACCGGGTGAGCGAGACTCCGTCTGGAGATGTTCTTAACATCACTCTCAATTTATACTTGGGCCAAGAGCTTTGAATTCTCCAAAAGTGATACTCAACTTTCAATGTGTTCTCACATGTTACTCTTTCATTTGAAATGATAAAATTCCATCCTGAGATGGGACACCAGGGACCATATATTTCATCCTCCTTAATTTTATTTTTTTATTATTAATTGATAAAAATATTACAGGAAATGTGGAAAATAGGATTTTTAAAAACCCACCTATATATCTCACCACCCTAACAAGGAAACCATTAGGTCTGCATGCTGCCTTCTGGACTTTAAACATCTTCATTTTAGAGTTAAGGAAAACAGAAGCCTGGGGAAGATGCATGTTGAAGTCACCTGCCTGGGAGTATGTACAATTTTACATATTTTAAAAAATAAATTAAAGACCTTAAACATCCCAGTGTAGCCTGTGGTATGTAAGTGGAATCTTCAGAGCTGAGATTAGAGCCCATTTCTGAGTGTGAGTACCTGGCCGTTTCCACTTCTCTATGCTACATACAAGACTGAGGAAGTGATGGTTAAGAAGTATTCACCATACTAAGCTATCCTTAAAACTAACATCCTTACTAAGAAATTATAAAATGTTTCTCTTTCTCATTCACATACAAAAAAACAGATGATCAAAAAAAGAAGAGGCAACTCTAAGTTGTATTGTATTTTTGTTTCCACATGGCAAACGTAAAAACACACCAAATGAATCTTGTAAAAATATACCATATTAAACCTCAAACTACAAAATAAAAGATTCTTTTTTATTAAAAGGAGCCACTCCTAAAGGGGAAGGAAAAAAAAATGGGTCAAAGTTAACTGACTCAAAATGGAAGTTCACTGACTGCAGGAAAGACTGGTGAGAAAAAATACCTGAATAACGTGACACACTCTAATACATCTCGTGAACATGTGGTTCCACCAGGAAGGCACGGAGGGAAAACCAGTCATTCTGCCTTGCCTTTGTGTATCTGGGGCTCTTAGACAGTCCCCTAAGTGGTTAGACAACACCCCAGCCATGTGCTCACCTCTCCTCCCGCTCCCGTTTTTGTTTCCGGGCATGGCGATCCATCACACTAGTTTTAGTCCTCGTCTTCTTCCAAGAATAGTAAAATTTCACCAGACTTGCTATAGATTTATCAGGAAGCTAAACATAAAAAATGAGTTGGTTTATTTAAATATAAAAGTAATCTTTAAAAATCAAATGTTTAGATACCTTTAATAAGGATCACTCTTCTATGTCTGAAGCCATAGCCCTTTTTTCTGATAAGAAAAAATTGATAAATGAATTCTTATCAATAGATATTTTAAATTACTGAAGTTTGTAAGTGAAACTTCGTCAATAAAAGATAGTAAAATCAGTTCAAGACGAATCAAGAGTTTTCACACACCCAATGTTCTTAAATAAAACTTATTTTTTTAAAATTCATTTTAACACTTAATGGAAATGTCAATAAGCTTTTAAGTAGGGGTCTACCAAAGAGCTTTCCAGAATCTAAATGAAAGCCAGCTGTCCCCAGGCAGACAGAGCCCCTTGATGCACCACCTCAGACAAACATCAAAGATCCTTCGTGCCGGGCGTGGTGACTCACGCCTATAATCCCAGCACTTTGGGTGGCTAAGGTGGGTGGATCACAAGGTCAGGAGATGGAGACCATCCTGGCTAATACGGTGAAACCCCGTCTCCACTAAAGATACAAAAAATTAGCCGGGCGTGGTGGCGGGTGCCTGTAGTCCCAGCTACTCCGGAGGCTGAGGCAGGAGAATGGCGTGAACCCAGGAGGCAGAGCTTGCAGTAAGCCAAGATCGCGCCACTGCACTCCAGCCTGGGCGACAGAGTGAGACTCTGTCTCAAAAAAAAAAAAAAAAAAAAAAAAAAAGATACAAAAAATTAGCCGGGCGTGGTGGCATGCGCCTGTAGTCCCAGCTACTCAGGAGGCTGAGGCAGGAGAATCACTTGAACCTGGGAGGCAGAGGTTGCAGTGAGCTGAGATCGTGTCACTGCACTCCAGCCTGGTGACAGAGCAAGACTCCGCCTAAAAAAAAAGTCCTTCGCATGGGTCTAATCTTTTGGGAGTCCCAACAAGAGGGACTGGGGTGGGTGGGGAGGGTCCAGTCACAAATGACAGGATGGGAAGTGCTAGAAGTGCTTTACTCCTGTAACCAGAAAACTCCCATCCACAGAGCAGCATGTACTAAGCTGAATCTAAAGGGGAACTTTATCAAAAATAGGAATATTTATGTTTGAGTATGATATCCCTATCTCAAGAAGAGAGTAGATAGGAGAAAAAAAATAGTTAGAACTCAGTGGTCTCATCTACTTACCATTTGTTGGATTCTATGAAAAGTTTTCCCATGAAAACTAAAGGCTTGCTCAAATAAGACTTTATCTTCCACAGTCCACTCATCTGGGAAAGGGGTAAAGTTGGGCAAATCAGCCAATGACTTTTCGATATTATGTTTATGCCAGAAGAGCATCCCAAGAGCCTACAAAAATGATATCAGTAAAATTTTAGATCAAACAAAAAACAATGAAAACGGAAATGAGACCAGCAAAAGAAAAGTAAAAACTACTTCATATTTAGACAAACTAACTCATATACAGTGCTAAGTGGCAGACACTGTCAGAGGCCCCTTTTTCTGTTCTTTATAATTGTGGTAATATACACATACTTTTTTTTCAGGTGATGTAATTTTTATTATAGGTATAATGTCTTTTAATATAGGTATAAGTATCAAGAAACAGTGAAGCAATTTAAATAAATTATTTAATTTTCAAACAATATACAATATGTTTTAATTGGAAATTACACATACAATAAAAATATTTTTCTTGGAAATGGTAAGTATACAATTCAGGATGGTGATAACTTGTTAGGTACAGCAACAAGGGAAGGTGATATTTGTTAAGTATGGCAACATAGGTATCATCAGGGAAGTGGTCACAGAGAAACTATCTACAAATAATTCTTCTAAAATAAATTTTAAAAAATTTATTATTATTATTATTTGAGACAGGGTCTGGATCTGTCACCCAGGTTGGAGTGCAGTGGCACTCACTGCAACCTCCAGCTCCCAGGCTCAAGCAATCCTCCTTGATCGCCTCAGCCTCCCAAGTAGCTGGGATTATAGGCACATGCCACCACACCCGGCTAATTTCTTGTACTTTCTGTATAGACAGGGTTTTGCCATGTTGCCTAGGCTGGTCTTAAACTCCTGGGCTCAAGTGATCTACCCACTTTGGCCAGAAGTAGAATTAGTGGATAATACAGTAATTCTATTTTTAATTTTTTAAGGAGTTGCCATCCTGTTTTCCTCACCGGGTGTACCATTTTACATTCCCACCAACAGTGAATGTCCTTGTCTCTTACAACCTTTTTAAATTTAAAGTCTATTTTGACTGATATTATAATCACTCCTGCTTTCTTTGGTTACTACTTGCATGGGATACCATTTTCCACCCTTTCACTTTAAAACTGTGTTTTTGGAACTAACGTAAATCTCTTGCACATAGTGGGATCCTGTATTTTTTACCCACTCTGCCTATCTCTGTCCTTTGGAAAGTTTAATCCATTTGTATTTAAAGTAATCACTGATAAGGAGGGACTTCTGTCATTTGGCTATTTGTTTTGTATATTCCTTAAAGCTTATTATATCCTTCATTTCCTGAATTACTGTCTTTTTAGGTTGTTTTTTTTTTAAGACAGGGTTTCACTCTCCTTGCCCAGGCTGGAGAAGGAATGTCATGATCTTGGCTCACTGCAACCTTCTCCCTTCCAGGCTCAATCAACTCTCCTGTCTCAGCCTCCTGAGCAGCTGGGACCAGAGGTGCATGCCACCATGAGCAGCTAATTTTTTTTTGTAGAGACAGGGTTTCACCATGTTGCCCAGGTTGGTCTCCAACTCCTGAGCTCAAGTGATCTGCCCAAAGTGCTGGGATTATAGGTGTCAGCCACCACGTCCAGCCTCCTTTTTATGTTTTGTTGATTATTTATAGTGAAAGATTTAAATTCCTATTTCCTTGTGTATATATTCTATAGCTATTTTCTTTTTTTTTTTTTGAGACGGAGTCTCGCTTTGTCGCCCAGGCTGGAGTGCAGTGGCGCAATCTCGGCTCACTGCAAGCTCCGCCTCCCGGGTTCACGCCATTCTCCTGCCTCAGCCTCTCCGAGTAGCTGGGACTACAGGCGCCCGCCACCACGCCCGGCTAATTTTTTGTATTTTTAGTAGAGACGGGGTGTGTCACCATGGTCTCGATCTCCTGACCTCGTGATCCGCCCGCCTTGGCCTCCCAAAGTGCTGGGATTACAAGCGTGAGCCACCACGCCCGGCCTCTATCGCTATTTTCTGAGGCTGGGCATTGCGGCTCACACCTGTAACCCCAGCACTCCAGGAGGCCGAGGTGAGAGGATCACTTGAGCTCAGAACTTGGAGACCAGCCTGGGGAACTTAGCAAGACCATAAATCTATGAAAAACAAACAAACAACAACAAGTTAGCCAGGCATAGTGGTGCACGCCTGTAATTGCAGCTACTTGGGGGACTGAGGCAGGAGGACTGCTTGACTGAGCCCAGGGTTTTGAGGCTGCAGTGAGCCAGGATCACACCACTGCACTCCAGCATGGGTGACAGAGCAAAACCTTGTCTCAAAACAAAACAAAACAAACAAAAAGGCCGGGCGCGGTGGCTCATGCCTGTAATCCCAGCACTTTGGGAGGCCGAGGCGGGCGGATCGCCTGAGGTCGGGAGTTCGAGACCAGCCTGACCAACATGGAGAAACACCGTCTCTACTAAAAAAAAATAAAAAATTAGCCAGGCGTGGTGGCACATGCCTATAATCCCAGCTACTAGGGAGGCTGAGGCAGGAGAATTGCTTCAACCTAGGAGGTGGAGGTTGTGGTGAGCCGAGATCGTGCCGTTGCACTCCAGCCTGGGCAACAAGAGTGAAACTCCGTCTCAAAAAAAAAAAAAAAAAAAAAAAAAAAAAA